>NC_068361.1:10699495-10994495 GCF_020536995.1 Dreissena polymorpha
TAGGCTAGGCTATCCAAGGATGGGAGAGTCCACTAGGCATAAATGGAATAAAGGGAACATTTTAATTAGCACGGTCAACGTTGAACACGAGCTAATCTTAAAGTGCACATAACCGAGGACAGTGCGGCTAGTCAATCATGAAACAAGCGAATTTGAACAAGTATCCTTTATAGCGATGATCAATTTTAGTTTCATTTTAGTCGCTTTAAGAACAGGGGCATCAGTTAGCTCCACTTTTGCAGACAGACCGACGGATCGAATAGCCGCCTGACAATCAGTCGACCAGCAATAAACCACTCCCTGCAATTGAGTAATTAGTTCATAAGTACCTGTATCCCGTGAGAGGAAAGCCAGTCTGTTTTGCGAAGACATCTAACGGCCATACGGTGATCACATCTTGCTTGGAATCGCTCCAGAATAGGGTCTTCAGTTTGTAGCTGCGACCGTAAGGGTCAAGGATGATGCCCATGTCACGTGTGTCCATGACGATGTCATTTGGATGGCCATCCGGTATGGTAACTAGGGTGATGCAAGACTGGCCGTCTATGTTGCACTGGTGGAAAAAAAAAGAACATTGTCGTTCATCAAGTAGTTTTGGCAATGTATACTATTACACTGACCTTTGTAAGGCGGCGACACAAGTTTTATTCGTTTTCAAAGTTATGTGTGCCAATGAAGTTAATAGCTTTGGCTAAAAGTGAGGTTTTGAGCTCGCAAATCGGTTTAAAGCCTTAATTCTTTACTCTACCGAGGCGGTGACTGTTTTTACTTCATGTGTGTGTATTTGTGGTTTTCGTTTATCGTGTACAAGGCTTTTGCGCTGTCGCAGGAATCAGAAATCAGTGCCATGACATAATAACATGTCAACGAGATTTTAACGTTTAACTTATTATCGTGCAGCTAAAAAATTAATAAAATTATGAAGGCCGCAACTATGTCAATATAAAAACAGAATTGTGATAAATTGTTCCCTGATATCAAGGTTGATGCTTTGGTTTAAGAAGGTGTTAACCAATTTATGCCTATCGTCTAGAAAAAGGCCTTGGCAAACAGCGTTAAGCCAGATGAGACGCCGCATGGTGCGGCGTCTCATCAGAGTCTGGGCTGTTTGCTTAAGGAATTTCTGTAAGAAATATTATAAACATAGAAATAAATATACTAGACATCCCTAATTTTGGAAATAAATTGATCCAATTAACAAGGATGGGAGAGTCCACTAGGCATAAATGGTTTAAAGACTCACTTGAATGATTCTGGAACTGTTGCCCCACTCAGTAATGTACATCAGCCTAAAGTTGGAAAAAGAGTAAATACAAATGGTATGTATATCCTATTGAAAACATATTTGTATTAAACCTATTTGTGCACGCTCGGTCTTGAAATAGATCCGATGGCAGTAGCTTTAATACTGAGGCTGAAAACACCAACATGTTTTGTATAAAGTGAAAATACCAAATTTTGCTTGCAAATGCAAAATTGTTTATATTCCCCAAGCTTAATGTTCTGTAATTATTGAAATTCAAACAGCACCTTGAAATATGTTTTTATGCCACTGAATATTAAATCATTATAAACTCTGATAGGAAACACCATTTGTCCGGTATGGTGACCACACACAAACTCACAAGCTTCCGGGAACGGGGATTGAACCCGGTCGCCAAGGTGTCAAGCGAGTGTACCAACCACTGCGCTAGCCGGACATCCCTAACATTTTATGATAACATTGTATTTCGTCTTCATGGTGAATCATCAATAACAAGAAATGTGTTTGTCAGAAACACTATGTCCCCTTCTGCCCCGCTTTGACTTTTTTTACCTTTGACCTTGAAGGATGACCTTGAGCTTAACCTTCCACCACAATGTGCAAAATGTGCAGCTCCATTAGATACACATGCATGCCATATATGAAGTTGCTATCTTCAATATTGCAAAAGTTATGGCAAATGTTAAAGTTTGACCAAACCAACAGACCAACAGGCAGGGCAAAAACAATATGTTCCCCACTATAGTGGTGGGGAACATTAAAATCAGTCATCCTTTGATAAATTGTAATTTAAAATTTCCTTTTTTTACATTATCAATCATTTATGATTGCGTGTTTTGTTTAACTTCATCAAGATCATAGATAATTTGAATGATATAAGGGAAGTCATACGACCTCTTACCCTGAAGTACTGTCAAGAGTGATTCCCCTTATTCTTCCAAGCCCTTTAACTATGATTCTGGACATTGTGCCATCCAGTTTGCCAACAGTAATCTCTCCCTGAAAAAGAAAAGAAAAGATTTGTTTATGGTCAGATTGTTTGTATATGCATTACTCTGAAAGAATGAATTGTTTATGATATTAATTATCGTGAATGTTCTTGATGAGCTTACCCGTAAATTGAAATGTTTAACGAAATTTGCCGTTTTTCAAGTTTACCAAGTTGATTTATTTAAGCTCAGTTAATGCATACCAAGACAAAAAAAGCAATAAAAGCAAAAACTACACAAAGTGCATCAATAGGTACATGGTTGATGGGCTACATATTATACAGCATTTTTCATTTCAAGGAAGACAATACTTACAAGGCATACCACATATGCGAACATAGTTTAACATTGAGCATAGGGGACACAGAAAATATTAAAATGTTCAGAGAAACAAACACGGAGAACATATTATTCATTAAAACCGTTTCGCGCACAAATGATTCACATTGTGAATCAGAATGCATGGACATTTTCCCCATATTCTATGTGTGCATGATACTAATTCACAGTTTGCGCTTGGCTCCTCCGCTATGCACGCTTACTATATACGTGTGTAAATAACTGACGTAATTTTGTATAACTATTATATGATATATAAATATATGTTAATAACTTATACGGTTAAATGTACATGACATGCACTTTTAACTGAAATGAAACACTTTGTCATTACACTTAAGTTTTTTCTTTATTTTTGGCTATTGCATTACGAATATACAATTCACGTATTAAACAAAATATTATTGTTGTAATATTAATTAAGTCGCCTAAATCTAATTTTTTTTTTGGGGGGGGGGGGGGGTGTTTTTACTCATCTTTTGAGTATATTCCGATCTTCATATTTGGAGAATATAACATACACTTTTAAAATGCATTGGAAAAAATTATTTTCAAATTTTAAATTTACACTTTTTAATACATAATTCCATGTCATTAAGCAGGTGTCTCAGACAGATAAAGGGTAGATTTTTTTCCTCGTTTTGCTTTCAAACGTGTTTTATTATGAAAACAAAATATTGCTGTATCTTTAAGTTACCATGTACAGATACCTAACATGACGTAACATGCCTCACCATCAACCAATTATATATTTGTTTGTATTGTGTTATATGTGGAATGATGGGCATTTTGCCTTTTTCCTGAATAAAGTATAGGTTATCGATCTATAATAGAACATGCATTAATTGACGGGTATCTGGTATGGTCGGGATTAGTGTTGATTAAAGGGATGTATTATATTTCTTAACACATTGAAGCAAGCCAATTCATCAAACGGGATAAGTGTATATTAATCCACAATCATGTTTTTTACATGAATTGTTTCGAGATACAAGTAAAACATAAGCTGCATCAGGGAGGCCTCTGGTTCGATATCCAGTCTGCGAGCATTTCTTCAAATGACACCAAGTAAACCTCTGCACTATAAGGCTTCCATTCATAATGTACTACAAGGCTTTCGATGCAACAAATGTTAGCAGATATTAATGCTTCGACGACATTTCACACGGATTTCATAAAGTTAGCTTTAGTGAAAACTGAAAACATACAATTTTTAGGTTACATGGTCATAGACACAAAGAAAAATTCTTTTGTATTGCTGACATTAAACACATGCATGGAGACAAGTAATTATTTACTACTCGAATTTTAAGTTTCATCTGTGTTGTTAACCCATTTATGCCTAGTGGACTCTCCCACCCTTCTAAATTGGATCAATTTATTTCCAAAAGTAGGGGTGTCTGGTATATTTATTTCTATATTTAGAATATGTCTTACAGAATTTGTTTTAAAGCAAACAGCGCAGACCCAGATGAGACGCCGCATTATGCGGCGTCTCATCTGGGTCTACGCTGTTTGCAATTTCCTTTTTTCAGGACGCTAGGCATAAATGGGTTAAAGCAACACCTCATACATACATTTTTGTTTGTCCACAACAGAACCCGGCTGGAGATATCAACTGCCATACCCTCAACTTGTTGCACCGCAGAAAACAGAACTTTCTTGTGTCTGCAGTTGCAAAGAAAATTTTATTATTGAACAATAGTTAATTTAAAAATAGCCCGGGAATGTTTTTGTTTTCTTCAATTGTGTCGGATATACTTTAATTTTTTATTTAATTTTAATTCCCCGCTAAAGGCGAAGGGATATATAATTACCGTTGTCCGTCCGTCCGTCACAAAATTTATTTTTGGCGGAGGATATAAATTCAACTAATTTGCCTGCTTTTGCACCAATGATGGCATTTTGCTGATAATACACTACTGATAATTGATATGTTGAGCGTTCTATTTTACTTTTTAATTAAGAGTTTTAACACTTTGCCACTATGATACGTATTTTGACGCATTTGTAATGCCTCAAAATGTTTAATGTAATTAAACCTATTTTTTACTAGATTCTAGTTTTAAAGGTTTCATTTCCAACCCTTACATAGTGATGAGCAGCAAACAGCATAAAACCTGAACAGACTGCGATACTGAAACACTTTACAATTCGTGAGGCATGACTATTCGTTTATGTTCGTGGGTTTACAGATCAACGAATATAACACAAAACCATGAGAACATGACCTTAGCAAATTCCTCATTTTCCCCCAATAGTCAGAAATGCACGAATTTAGTGTGCACGGAAGTATTTCTTTTTAACCACGAAATTTCATGCCGTCAAATACGGATGATTTTACAGTATTTTTCTTAAAATTTACCTAAATACCAAACATGTATAAAAATGAACCTAAACTACAAAAAAATACAAAAACTACAAAAATGAACCGAAACTACAAACAAGAGCACCGCATAGCGAATGCCAACACTCGGCTGTGGGTGCAGTTTTGAATAAATGAAAGCTTGCCAGAAGAAAAGGAAGAAAGGTAACTGTTTCAAAGTTGTAGGCGGAAGCACTTTGATTTTAGAGCCTATATTACAGTTTTATATTCGAGGTCACAGTGACCTTGACCTTTGACCTAGTGACCTAAAAATTGGTATGGCGTGTAGAACTCATCAAGGTGCAGTTACATATGAAGTTTTAAAGTTGTAGGTGTAAGCACTTCGATTTTAGAGCCAATGTTTAGGTTTTAGCACGACGCGGACGGCGGACGACACGACGAGCTGGCTATGACAATACCTCGGGTTTTCTCCGGAATAAGCCGAGCTAAAAATAACCTTAAATACCTTAAATGATCAATGTCAGCAACTGTTATCTCATTTTCGTCAGCGTCGTGGAAGACCACACGTCTACTGTTCGGCTCGTGAACAATAACGTCGATATCCCCAGAAACAATACACTCCGCTCTCTCGCTGGCGAGGCCGACATAGTCCACTGGGACTTGGTATAGGCCCTTTTGACAAGCGACCACAAGAACCTCTGCGTCGTCATCTGAAAGTCGATGAAAATGAATCACGTCGTGGCTCGTTTTTTTTCGTCCATCCAAAATATAGTAAAATACGTTCCAATATGCAACTTGTTAATTTGCGAAAATATAATTGTGCAAGTGTAATATTCACAAACAAGAGATGTGTTTGTCAGAAACACAATGCCCCCTAATGGGAGGTAACTGTTAGCAGGGCATAATTACCTGGGATACACTCCCCTTCGTTGTCAAGCTTCAATCCTGGCGGACATAAACATCGGAAATCATTTGGTTCTCGGTTAGAAATGGGTACACAGATGTGGCTGCATGGGTCGGACTTGCAAGGAGTGGACGCTGTAAGTATAAATTAAGAAATTAGTATGATTGGTTAGAAAATAATTGAAACTTTAGGGAAATATCTCAGTACAAGTTTTGTGTACAGCAACTTCATATAAATTAAGACAACCAACTTCGAAGCTGACATTATATGTATCTGAATATTAATCTTTGATAACAATTGAATACAACAAACGTCAAAATCTCTGTTTGGAATTGTTGATTACTAGTCAAATAGAGATTTGTTTGTATATCGAAAGGTCTGTAAGACTAATTTTAAAGGGGCTTTTTCACATTGTTTTCATGAAATCAACTAATTTTAAACACGTTTACTAATAACTTTCTACTGTTTTGAAAAGTCTTAACTAATAACAACACCAATACAAAGCATTGGCTACCGCGGTATTTAAACCATGTCCATATGTAGGTAAAAAGTTAGTGCCCTATCACAGCGCCACGCTAGCTGTAAAAATAATCTGCGAATTATAAACGCTATGTGTGTACTACACATAATTTCCTAATTATCGAAAAGGCATTACAAATGATCCAATAATTTACCGATTTCAATTGCCTGTTATACAGTGCTGAACCAATACATGTAACATTTTTTTCTAAGTCATGATTGTTTTTTTGCTTGTTCAAAAATAAAGTATGCATTCCTTGTGTACAAACAAATACTAGTTTTCAAAATCGACATTTTACCAAAATGTACAAAAGTCCCTTTAAAAGCGGTCCTTAAAAGCTTTCCAATTATTCGAAGCGAATGATTGTTTTTTGCGGTAAGAGCAGAACGTCAGAAACGATTATTTACTTGTTTCGTCTTCCGTCATTTTGCATAGAATAGGATGGTAAATGGAAGAGCTATAAATCACGCCAGGAACTCCATCAAACATGGGCATGGTTTGTCTGTTCCATTTGTTGACCTGAAACGCACGTCTTCCCTCGGAGATATAGATGGTATCAGAAAGCAGTGAAAATGTAGGATTTTGGAAATTGCTCATTGAAAATACAGTCTGAAACAAGAGAAACAAACTAATTTTACTGGTTAACCTCTTAATTTGAGACAATGTTTCAGAATTTAACTAAAAGGTCTAGACCGTTAAAACTATGACAATGTGAAACATTCAATAACAGGATGACTTCGTACTTCTGTTTTAACTGTATGTTGTTAGATTTTAATTATATAACAAAGACTTTAAACGATGAACATTTGGTCTACGAATTTTCTTCATTTTTTTGTTAGATATATCATGCATTCAGAACAAAAAATTGCATGTTGAACGTGAAACCAAAAGATAAATTGAAACCAAATCGTGGACATCTTTGGGTTTTGTTTAAATGAAAAATGAAGGAAGAAAGACAATTCTTAAGTTAGGAGTGGAGTGAAATTTGATTACGAAAAATAACATATCTGGTTTTGTACTGAACTGTGTTAAGGGAAAATAAATACTTTTGTGTACCGGTATGTAAAAATCTCTGTAATGAAACCGTTGTACCCATATGTAAAATTGTTTCAATTATGAAGACCAATTGGCAAAAAATATGCAACATATTTCAGGGTTGAACTCAGATGCGGCGTTGCCAGGCACTATAAGAAATGGCATCTAGTTCAACCTCGTTCCCGAGTTCTGCGAGTCAGGTGACTTAGCGCTTTTGGCAGATTGTGAAAAGGGCCTATTGCCAGAAAATATCAAACAAAGAAGACTTACCCTGATTTGTCGACTGCCGTCCAATTTCATCGCTTTGATCACGTGATCAGCGTCAGGGGTTCCATCTATCCAATCAACGTCGAGAAACTCTAGCCAATAAATCTCTTGGAACAATGAATCTAGGGCCAACGCACTTGGTTGGACAAGTCGGTCGACCAGAACACGTCGCTCGCTTCCGTCCATGCGTGCCGTAGAAATCGAACCCAGAACATTGCCACTACCCGCTTCGGACCAGAGAAGGCTCCTGGGAAAGGGAAATACAATTGCACAAGTTTGTTTTGTAATATAACATATTATCTTGTAGGTGCGGTGTAGTCGGCATACCGTGCGGTGTAGTCGGCATACCGTGCGGTGTAGTCGGCATACCGTGCGGTGTAGTCGGCATACCGTGCGGTGTAGTCGGCATACCGTGCGGTGTAGTCGGCATACCGTGATTCTCAATTATACTATAAGGTATACGAGTACTACAAACAACTAACAATTGGTCCGCTTGAAAGATGCGACTTGCGTTTGTTCGGAAAATTCAATTATTTCAAACTTCATCCCAGTCTGCAGACGATTAAGTAAATAAATAGGAAAACATATGAGTCGTGCTCTGAGAAAACCGGGCATAATGTATGTGCTTAAAGTGTCGTCCCAGATAAGCCTGTGCAGTTCGCACAGGCCAATCAGGGACGACCCTTTTCGCTTTTATGGTATTTTTAGTTTCAAGGAAGTCCTCCTTACAGAAAATCAAGTTTAGGCGGAAAGTGTCGTCCCTGATTAGCCTGTGCGGACTGGGATGACACTTTACGCCAATGCGTTAAGCCCAGTTTTCTCAGAACAAGGCTCATATTATCTTACAGGTATCTGGCTGCTTTTTGCAATTGTCGATAAAGAAGACAATTCATGAAGCAGATTGAACAATTTTCAAATTGGCGAAGGTAGTATAGCAAACGCATTGGTTTTACTTCGTTGTTACCGTGAATACAACTCTTTTTTTATCACTCATGTTTACACTATGTGTGTCATGCAACATCTGAACGCAGTCACTTCATTGTTTCCTATAATTATTCAACATAGTTTGACACTTTACAAAATAATTATGCAACGGGTTACAACTGGCACCCTGTCATTAAACGTGGAGATATATCTTAACAAAGGCGGACTAGTGGTAAAAGCCACATATTCTTAAGTGAGGGCCTTATTATTGTTATTACCATAATTGAGCATATGGTATTTGTAATATGATCTATTTCCAGCATTCGTTTATGAAAAAAAGAATATTGTTTTACAGACAGATACAAACAGACGTGTCTGGTTGTTTTATTTTCTGCCATATGGAATCTATGTTCTATAGGACAAATATGTGTGCTACTTCTTACTATTATTATAAGCATAATAACACGAATTGTATGCGCAAGATAGTCAATTTACCAGTTTAGAATATCAACATGAATATTAACAGCATAATAGCGATTGTCAGATAAATATTTTGTAAAATTACATTTTTTTTCTAAACTACTGTCATACATTACGTTATATTGTATGTACAATACTTATTACTGCATGATCATTCCGCTTCGCATGACCTTTTGATTTATGTATTATAACACAGGTACTTGAAAACAATTTTTGGTCTTTATATATATAATAAGAGTAAAGGTATGCAACGATGATTTCACAGGTGTATTGAATAACACAATCCAACAGCATGAATTATCAATCAATGCACACATATGTCGTTGTGGTTGCAAGCAGGAATCGTCCATCTATGATAAAATACCTTTTATTTAATGAAAATCCACCAAGTATGTCCAAAACAGCTAAAAGTTTCACAAATATGACCCCAAAATTGAAGTGTGTAATTCCGGACGTCCAGCTGTCAGTAATGAATGAATGCGATTTTCGGTCGATTTTTCATTATAAAACAAGAACTTTGCGAAAAACTCCACGTACGTTTTTCGTTTACTAACTTTTCCTTCGAAATGCATCGTTCTGTAGTAACGGCAGAACAAAAATACTCAGAAAAAGTATAAATACACCAATTAGTATAGCATGTAAGTTCAACACAGCATACATGTTATTGTTGGAACGCGCTAAATTGTATCTTGTTGTCGATTGGTTGAATGAGTCGTAAATTATAGAACAAGTTAACCAATTTTATTTTCAACCAATGGAAACGTCTTCTTTTCGTACCACCGATTTCTTCCTCACAATGGTGGTTGTGAAAGTGAAAGTACGCTAAATGTGCTGTTTCTTCTGAATTTCCGACTTTTTACCGTTCAACTGGGGCTAAAGAACGACGTGGTTCGAAGGAAAACTTAGTAAATGAAAAACGTACGTGCAGTTCGTAGCAAAGTTCTTGTTTTATTGTGAAAAATCGACCGAAAATCGCCTTGGATACCTTTACTCGTATTATATATATAAGGACCAAATTTTTTTTTCAAGTACCTGTGTATTATAACATGGTTAAATTGATGGTGTACTATGTACAAGTCTTTAATTTTTTTGTTCTGTTCTGTTTTGATTACAAAAAATCCAAAACAGTGTATTTTTGCACAGTCACGTCTTCATGTAAAGTCACTATCACTCGTTCCGCTTATTGCTACCATAAAACAAGTACATTCGTTGAATTGATATCCCCCGCAAAAAAACTTTGTTTATGGATCGGTGCAAATCTCTTAGGGTAATGATTAATAAGAAATAATTAAGTGTAGGGTAATTGTTTCAATGCATTTCAAATCTCCTCATTGATATCTAAATGCCCACGAGGTTTCATGTTGAAATCGTGTAGCGTATCTAAGATATATCCTTAAACAATTAAATCATAGATAAACAATAAAGGACAATTATTCTTAGTTAAGACATTGCATGGTTATGGTTATTGTGCATGGCAATTCTGCCATTTGTTTTTTTAACACACCCATGAAGTTTCATGTTGAAATGTTTAAGCGAATCTGAGATTTAGCCCTGAAAAATTCCATCATAAAAACAACAACAAAGGGCAATAACTCTTATTTAAGAAAGTGAAGGGTTATAGTTCTTGTGCATGACATTTCTCCTCATTGATATCTATACCTTAAGTTTCATATTGAAATTTTGCATGGTATCTGAGATATAGCCCTGAAAAATGTGAAGGACGGACGGTCGGACTGACGGACTGACTGACTGACTGACGGACGGTCTCAGACGAACGGACGGACAACGCCAAATCTATATCACCCCGATTCGGGCGGGACATAATAAATGGCAAGTAATTATGAAATAACAGCAGTATGATATAGTGACATTCTTTTTATGTAGATGTGCCAAATGTTTGCTTCATATGTTAAGTAACTACAATGATGCAGATATTATAATGCCCCATACGAATAAAACTAGCCGCAGTGAATCGATGTGCATGTAAACAATGTTAACCATTTGCATGCTGGGAAATTTGTCGTCTGCTAAAATGTTGTCTGCTGAATTTCTTAAATTAGCATTTTCTTAGAGTTTTTTCAAAGAATACTATCAGGATAGCAAACAGTTTGGATCCTGATGAGACGCCACGTTCTGTGGCGTCTCATCTGGATCCAAACTGTTTGCAAAGGCCTTTAAAATTCGGTTCCAGCGCTGTAAGGGTTAATTGCTTGCGCTTGTCGGTTTTTGACAACTATCGAAGCGTTTTGACAAAGTTTGAATGGGGATGTGCAAAGTACATTTAAATCTCGGTTCCTCCTTTGATCAATGTATTATAGTTTTTCGATTGAGAAAATTCCGCCGTTGAGACAAGTGTATCAACAACTTCTTAGCTTTAGGATAGAAACATACAATAACAATGATTGCCGATATAGTAGCATATCGTCTCATATATGCTGCTTGCTTATGAATTTTATGTATTTTTTTGAAGATGTACAACGATTGTCACCAAAAATATTATTTTTCATAAAAACGGGTTCCAGTAACAGCTATGTGTAGACAATTAATAGAACTCAAATTTATATGATTGATGTTTTGTAAGTTAGACCAATCGAATCCGCTATACAAGTAATCCTTTCTTTATAATTGGAAAGCAGTCCTTTTTTATTGAACAGGAGTCAAATTATACAAGGGTATTGTGTTTATAGAGGATGTATATGTATTTTTAAGAAATATGAGACTAACTGGAAAATAATGATAAATCTACCAATAATCTGTGTGGTCATATGACTGTATGTTCTTTCCTATTTTAATATCGCCATATCAGCAATATTATTTTCCCTGTTTGATTATTTACTGTTAGTGTAATATTTGTTTTGCAATGTCACACAAGTTCCGGAAATTTTCGGTCTTTGTCGTCAACATTACTTAAATAAACCAAAACAATCTAAGATTCAAGGATGCAACAAATTTTAGCCGTTTCTGGTATTCGAAAAAGTTACTATCTAGTAATGATTAAGATTAACTAGATGCCTTTTTTTCATGTTACAACATTCTTTTCATGGGAAGAATTGTAATAGAAAAACACAACAGCCACGAATAATATACACCAAGCTTTAGAACAGCATTAATAATTAACATCAACAACCATTTATCATACCTGTTAATGGTATCGACAATCACTGAATGTGGATTTTTCAGGTTATCCAGGACCACTGAACATGGGACACTACTCTTGGTTGCACAAACGAATACTCTTCCTTGTTTGGGGTCCGAAACGTACATGTTTCCGGTGAGAAGGTCTGCTGCCATTGAGCTCACTGAGTACAAGCCTGGAACCAAATAATATATGCCACAGGTTCGTTTGTGTTACACAAGTTACACAAACATATGTGGGTTTGTTTTATTTAGACTTTATATAAATTTGTAACATGCCATGCGATGTATTTTCAACAGACATATAAGGAGAACAACGGCAAATATGGATTTGTATTACACATACATATGTGCGTCTGTTTTATACAGACTTTACATATGATTTTAACAGGACAGGTTGTGTGTTTTCAACTGACAAATAAAGGGAACATGGAAAATATTGATTTACCTGCAATCAATCAATCGTGAGAAAAGCAATATGTTTTGAAATTTGTAAATTTTACATTACCTTATGTATAGGTTATACTCTATCAATGTAAAGAAACAATAAAAATATCAGACATATACACGTCAATTATTTTCTAACAATATTGAAATAAATTTCAGAGACTGTATCATTAAATCGTCTAGGAAAAAAACTATTACACGCAAATCTTAATTTATTTGTCATAGACTTAAACACTTCCAAGGAACTGATTAAACCCATTTATTCCTATCGTCTAGTAAAATGGGTTGGCAAACAGCGTTGACTCAGATGAGACGCCGCATGATGCGGCGTCTCATCTGGGTCTGCGCTGTTTTCTTAAAGGAATTTCTGTAAGTAATATTCTGAATATAGAAATAAATATACTAGACATCCCTAATTTTGAAAATAAATTGATCCAATTTAGAAGGATGGGAGAGTCCACTAGACATAAATGGGTTAAGAATGACAACATAACACAGTTGAATGACCTGTAAACTATACCTGTATCGATGAAAGTCTTTCGTTTGGCAGGATCGTCTATTTCAACGCTATACACTGTCAAGGTTGATGCATCAGCCAAGAATACCTGCTTATCCACTCCAAACGCTGTAAATATACCACGTATATTTTGAAATATTAACATATTTTGTTATTGAGATATTTCTTTTGTGAACGGCATTGTTATTCATTGTTAAAGGGTATTATACAAATAGTGTGTTCGGCTTGCGATCAAAGCTTTCGATCATATTGGATGTATCTTTGAAAGGAAACTGATTCCACCATGAAACAGGTGTTACATAAAAACTATACAAAACTATTATACTACAAGCTCATTTAATATATATTTATGTAATTGGTGCAAACACACGTGCTACGTGTCAATTTCAAACGTGTGAAAGAAACAGCGATGAGGACTTTCACCTTTAAGAGAGCACTACGAAGCACCAACATTTAAGTGCGTATTTACCCATGTATTCCTAGTGGACTGTCCCATCCTTCTAAATGGGATCAATTTATTTCCAAAATTAGGGATGTCTATTATATTTATTTCAATATTTAGAATATTTCTTACAGAAATTCCTTTAAGCAAACAGCGCATACCCAGATGAGACGCCGCATTATGCGGTGTCTCATCTGGGTCTACGCTGTTTGCTAAGGCCTTTTTTCTAAATCGGTAACAGCTCCGCCTATTCAGTTAAATTCTGGCTATTGCATAATGAATCTAACATGAAATTTGTATTTTATCAAAAGGGGTTATCACTCGTTAATTGTTAAAATGCGAACGGAAAACCGTTTTGCAGCTAATTATACCCTTATATTTTTTAAACAAAAAAAAAGAACTTTGAACTGAAACAGTATCAATTTACCAAAGGCACGTTCTGATAAAACTGGGCTTAATACATGTGCGTAAAGTGTCATCCCAGATTAGCCTGTGCAGTCCGCACAGGCTAATCAGGGACGACACTTTCCGCCTAAACTTGATTTTCGGTAAGGAAGGACTTCCTTGAAACGAAAAATACCATTATAGCGGAAATTGTCGTCCCTGATTAGCCTGTGCGAACTGCACAGGCTAATCTGGGACGACACTTTACGCACATGCATTATGCCCAGTTTTCTCAGAACGGCATCAATTTACCAAAGGCACTGATGTTGGCTCCAGTTTTTATTAAAGGCATGTCCAGATGAGAATCCACGTAGAATGAACGAAGTGCCGATCCAGTCGAATACAGTAGAAATGGCTCATGGCCTGAAACAAAATAGATTATATCATGGCTTAGATGGACTTGTAATGCTTATTTTCTACACAACAGCTGCTTAATTGCTAAGAAACTAATGCGTCTGGAGCCAATAGCCATATTCAAAATTAATGCTGCACTAAATAAAAATCTATTCATACAACACACACACGAGCCGCTTGGATTTTCGGACCGTATGACGATAAAGCCATGATTGATGGCTGATCAGTTTATTGCATTACTAGCTCGCTTGAAGACTTCTTGAATAATCGGTATTGTTTTCAAGTGCGCTATTATTATACATAAATCATTGTATTAACCCGGTACATTTTATTTCGGCCAAACAAGTTGTACAGGCATCCGGAATGAATGTCAAACACGTTCATCGGGCCATCGCAAAGTATAGACTAACCTAGGACTATGCAAGAAAGGCCATCATCCGCCAGGGCGTACCCCGCAGTGCATGAGCATTTCCGTTGGCCCTTGTCATCACTACGGCATATCTGGCTGCAGCGAGGAACACTGCTGCTGGCGTCGAAGACAGGGGAACATGGGTCTGGATAATGGTTTGCTGTTGCTGAAATGGGATTATTATTTACAAGAGCTTTAAATCCAACCTTAGTCTTCATATGATATGTACCATAATTAATATTAACAAGTGCTGTCTCCATCGGAAGACATATGCTCCCGAAAAACGCGTTTTCGAAACCGAAACGCAGATTTCGAAACCTAAACGCAGACCCCAAGTTCAAGGTCAAGGTAAAAGGGGTCAAAATTTGTGTGCGTATGGAAAGGCCTTGACCATATACACATGCATACCAAATATGAAGGTTACATCTGAAGCAACAGAGAAGTTATGAGCATTTTTCGAAACCTAAACGCAAAGCGTGACGGACAGACGGACGGACAGACGGACGGACGGACAGACAGACGGACGTTCGGACAGACGGACAGTGAGATCACTATATGCCCTCCTTCGGGGGCATAAAATGTCTTTAAACCCATCAAAGTGCCATATATAACTACTGAGAACATTACTCATTTACACAAAACACAGTATATAATCATGAATGTATGTTTCGTTTACTGGTAAGGCGTAAATGTGATAAACCTTATAATCTTAGAGAGCCATAAAGAGTCCATTTTGATTTAATTGCCATCTTTCTAATATTGTACATCAATATATTGTATTGTTAAAACATGTTTTATTGTTGAAACTATTGTTCGTATATAGTAGATGGACAATGCATTTGTTAACTAATTTGAATAGAACAATAATAACTGCAGTTAAACTTAAGCTCGATTTAAATGAATAATATTGAGACTGATTTGTAAATCTGTAATTCTCTGTTTTCATTCAAATGCACGGGTAGTTTAACATAAATAATCTTGCGAACTTTATTATACAACCAACAGAAAACATATATTTGTTTTAATTAACTTTTATATTGACATGTCAGCATATTTTGGATTACATGAAACATGTATACATGAAAATATCTAAGAATAAGTACAAAGTATATTTCAAAACAGAAAAAACAAAAACATTTACTTCAATAGGCTTCAATACCGAATATTCTCTGTACAAAAGATTATGCCTGAACAGTTTGGCCATTCCAACATTTTCTATTGAGCATGCAATTTATACTTAACGTTGTTAACAGTGTAAACGAAAACAAGAGAAACATCGCAAAGTATTTCCTTGTTTGAGTAACACACGTTTTTTCATATTATTTGTTTAAAAACAGTATGGATTGTATCTATTTATCCTAAGATGTGCTTCGTTTTATTTCAAATCGTTATAAATACAAGGTTGAATAATATTATAATATGTTACCAGCATCAATTCTTCGACAAGTGATCAGGTTCCGTTTACTAAATGATTGAGGTTCGGACATTGTTTTCATTAATTTGAAAAGTTTTTTAGTCCGTGGCAAGTGAGGTCAATTACGTGAAATCAAATAGAAATAAAACAACAACAAATACTTGAACTTTAATGCTTGACTGTGAAAAATAACGAGTTATTCTCAAATGTGAAACAGAAATATCATATTTAAAATCATCCTGACTTGTATATGTGTATTCTTCTTTTAAAGGACTTGTTTTCTGATTTTCGTATTTATGAAAAAAGACATTTAATGTGCTTCCTTACAAATTTCAAAGGTTTTGAATAGTCGTAACTAATTATACAAATCATAAAAACGTTGATTAAAAATATCTCATTAGCAGGGACTCTAACCCAGGACCTATTAATGATGCGGCGTCTCATCTGGGTCTGCGCTGTTTGCTTAAATGAATTTCTGTAAGCAATATTCTAAAATTAGAAATAAATATTCTAGACATCCCTAGTTTTGGAAATAAATTGATCCAATTTAGAAGGATGGGAGAGTCCACTAGGCATAAATGGGTTAAATAAAGCAAAAGCTAATGCGCTACCATAGTGCCAATCAGGCTTTCGTTTTCTAAGCAAAACAAACGCTATCTTAGTACTCAACGCATGTTCCAAATTATAATTTCAAATAATCATAACACATATACATACTTGAATACATATTGTGTATTGTCGTTGTTGTAAGTATCTTTATCTAGGAAAACTTAAATGTTATTTTCAGTAATTATCATAATTAAGTTAATATCTATTTTATATTGGCTTTGTTTGTATCGTGTAATAGGAACGGTTAAATTTTACTTATCAGCAGTTATAACACTTAACTTAATATCTATTGTTTCAGTGAAGGTCAGATTCCAAATATTAAGTTCACATCGAATATGTCGAACATTATCCGCATGTAAACTAATTTTTATCAATCACATTTTCTTGAAATGCTTTTTAATTGAAATATGTATTATGTTTAAATGGCTATGTACTGACTTTAATCGTCAATAAAATTTCCTATCATAATCTATTTATGAAACAATAGTTTAAAGATTTTTCCTTACTCACGTGTGATATTTGGCTTGTAAAAACATGTTGTATACAATATATTTTTAATCTGGCAATTATGTTATAAAACGACAGTTTGCAAAACTAAAAATTCCCTCAAAGGAAAAGAAAAAAACAATCCATGACAATACTGTTCATAAATAAGTTTTTATTCTAGTATTTTAGTATTTTTACAGGTGTCTTGTTAAAGATACCCATATAAATCATTACATTTACTGATCAAGTTTATAGCTTCCGACCAGAAAAATGTACGATCGTCAAATACACATATATACAAAAATTATATTAACATGCTATTTGCAATAATCTTTCGTGAATGAAATCTTATGATCTCATATAAAAGCAACTTACCTGATAAAAAAACTTTTACAGCAAATAAAACAAACATTATTGTCGTCCGTCCCATGTTCATGTCTCTATATCCGAACTCCTTCTGATAAAAAATGCATTGAAAACTGTCTACACAAACGCTCAGAAAATGCACGAGGAATTCGTGAATACATTACAATATTTGAATGTTATATAACGAGGTTTGCATTTACGCACAAATTGTTCGACACGAACACAAATCAATTTGAAAGAGCCACTATAACGATCATGACCGTTGTCATCATCATAATCCTCATCATCATTAATATCCTAATCATCATGTACCTCCTCCTCCACCTCCTCCTCCGCCTCCTCCTCCTCCTCCTCAAAATCATCATCACCACCACCATTATCATCATCATCATCATCATCATCATCATCATCATCATCATCATCATCATCATCATCATCATCAGCATCATCATCATCATCATCATCATCATCATCATCATCATCATCATCATTATTATTAACATCCTCATGATCATGATCATGATCATGATCATGATCATGATCATCATCATCATCATCATCATCATCATCATCATCATCGTCCTAACCGTCGTCGTCGTCATCATCATCAGCAGCAGCAGCATCATCGTCATCATAATCATCATGATTATCATCATGATCATGATCATGATCATGATCATGATCATGATCATCATCATCATCATCATCATCATCATCATCATCATCATCATCATCATCATCATCATCATCATCATCATCAGCAGCAGCAGCAGCAGCAGCAGCAGCATCATCATAATCATCATCATCATCATCATCATCATCATCATCATCATCATCATCATCATCATCATCATCATCATCATCATCATCATCATCATCATCAACATGACCAACATAAGCAGCAACAACAGAAGAAGTCCCTGACTGTAAAGCTCCATATGCAAACCAGTGAATAATTACAAAAGGGGCTCATGCTTTTTTAGTTTATTGAATTTACCCGTCTCGTTGCACAGCGTAACCGAATGCTACACAATTTTATTATTCACATACTTGTTGCGTATGGCCATTTTTAATCAATCAAATTTCGACGTAAAAAATTTAAAATCGTCCTTCATAAGATCTCCGTCTTTCATCAACATTTTACTCCAATTATCCATCTTCGATTGATGTGCAATTGAGTATTTCTTAACTATCAGTGTTTATTTATTTATTCTCTTTAAAGACTTCGCTGGATCGAGAAACCTCTATTTTGAGACTTAAGGTACGTTATCCCTTGCTGTTTTCCTTAAAGGGGCCTTTTCACGTTTTGAGAAATTGACAAAATTAAACAAGTTTTTCAGATTTGCAAATTTGTGTTCTAGTTATGATATTAGTGAGGAAACGGTAATACTGAACATTAACCAAGCACTTAAATAGTCATTATATGCATCTTTTGACGATTTGTAAACCTGAAAATTATAAAGCGTTGCAACGCGAAACGATTGAATAATTTGGAAAGTTCTGTTGTTGTCGGTATATTTTGGGAAACTACGAGGATTGCTTATATAGGTAAAAAATACATCCGCTCAAAGCATGAGCACGGATGATCGAGTGGTCTAAGCGGGAGACGTTTGACTTCAGGACTCCAGGGGTCAGTGGTTTGAGCCCTGTTGAGGGTAATTTTTTTTCCTTTTTTTATTTGTATTCTTGTTTTTCTTTACTGGAGATTTTTAGGTACAATGTTTAAATTGATCAATATATGGCATTTAATGACTAACTTCAATACATGCCAAAATCGGAGAAAAGGCCCCTTAAATGGGTATAGTAAAATTTAATTTCAATAATATTTATAGTTTTAACTATGTAAACTATCTAAAAGAAGTTCAGGTCTCTCTTTAAAGCATTTTAGCACTGAACAATTTTAGTTTCAGTTGTTTGGCAGAATCAGCAAATACATGTCTTTGGTTACATACAAAACACATACGCATAAGGATAAAAAAATAATTAAACGAGTACGTCAATAAACAATTGGTTTGCATCAGTAGACAACAAAGTAGCTAAATATCAAGGTACTCGTTTCGTTTTAACATAGCATTGCAAATAACGTTGGTAATGTTTCTTAAAATATCAAGGTAGTCGTTTCGTTTTAACATAGCATTGCAAATAAAGTTGGTAATGTTTCTTAATTGTCAGATGTTAGTATTGGGTATCCTAGATTTGAACTTGTTGACAGTGCGAAACGATTGGTAAACTTTATACTAAAGTTTCAAATCTTGATAACGCGTATACAAAGGGGGTAATCACGTGATAGTCAAGATGGCGACGTCCATACCGAGACAGTTATTTTTCGCCGTTTTATACCCTTTATTACTTCTGTTTATTCTTTAAATGGCGCGCACTTTCCAGCCTTATCAGTAATAAGGTGATTAGCGTTTATTTCGTATTTAAATTCGCTTTATATCTCGACTTTACTCGGTGCAAATTTTCTTAGTGGAGCCCTAATTAGGCCATCCCGCTAAGAAATTTTGCAACGAGTAAAGATGAGATATAGAGCGAATATTACTTAGAAATAAGTCAGTAACTTTCTTTCTAATATGGCTGGAAAGTGGGCGAAATGAAAAATAATAATACAAGTAATAAAGGGTATAAAAGGACGAAAAATACCTGCCTCGGAATGGACGTCGCCATCTTGTTTGTACTATTTACTATTTCGAGTCACTGTGACCTTGAAATAAATAGGGATCATCTGCCAGTCATGATCAATGCACCTATGAAGTTTCATGAACCTAGGCGTAAGCATTCTTGAGTTATCATCCGGAAACCGTTTTACTGTTTCGAGTCACTGTGACCTTGACTTTTGACCTGGTGACCTGAAAATCAATAGGGGTCACCTGCCATTTATGATCAATGCACCTATGAAGTTTCATTATTCTAGGCCTAGGCGTTCTTGAGTTATCATCCGGAAACCATCTGGTGGACGGACCGACCGACAGACCGACGGACCGACATATGCAAAACAATATACCCCTCTTCTTCGAAGGGGGGCATAACAAGATGATAGTACATGTATATATAATTATTTCCAAACCAGTTTTCGCGCACCGGAAAACAAAAAACTGGTTGGCTCAAAGAAATTATGGGACAGCGCTAGCCCAGGTAGATAGACCCCACGACACCAGTACATAATATAATCTGCAAATGTGGTCTTCGAAGGGGGCCATAATAAGCAATAGCGATATTTTCCTCAGCCACATAAGTGTTAATAGTTAGATGATAATGAATATCACAAAATGAAAGTGAAAGTAGAACTGTCAAACATAACAGCCTGTCAACGTGTTGTTTTTGCTGGCACGAGGGGGCGATTACACTCTGACAATGTTTTCACATTTTTACCATAGGCTTTGTCAATGACCTTTATATTATGAGCGGCTTTGTTATTTTTAATTGCTATCATGTAACTGTATGATTGTGTATATGATTTCAATAAACAAAGTACAAATAATGATATAAATATACTGATTGAGCTTATATTAATCTGATAACTATAGCCGGGTCAATTAAGGACTTTTTTGTCCTGAATTCATCAAGACTTGAGATATTTATGCAAATAGAGTATCATGATATGGGGTGATCCACAAATAAAAAGTATCTTTGATTCGTGTTTTGCAGGCTCTTTTTCCATGACTGTGAAAATGATTTTTCCATGTGAAAGGAATGCAAATTTTTTCTGAAGTATTTGATTCAACCATTGCATAAAATGAATTATTCTGCATATAATTTGCCATTTTGATAGGTGTTTGTTAGGTGATAAAAAGGATATGACCAGGGATCCTGAAAAGAGAGATATACATTTGAGATCTGGTCAGGGCTCCATATGAAAGTGGTAAAATGATATACCTTTTATATTTGGCCAGTGCTCAAGAGAAAATGGGTATACATTTCAGAAAATTTTACCATTTAAAAATGTTTAAATACCTCTTGACTAAGGCTCTTAAAACATCTAGCATGAACATTTGTACTACAATGTATATCTTTGTAATACTAAGAACATTAAATGAACAAATTTAATCTAGCAAAGTGTACAGATACTAATTAAATATATTTGACTGTATTGAAGGTAGGAACTAGCTAAAATATCCATAAGAAAAAAAGATAGGGGGTGAAATATGCATTGCCTGAAGCTCTGACCCTGGGGCTATGTTTATATATCAAACACATTTTTTTAATGAAGTAAAACAATACATTGATACACCAGATGGAGAATCATCCCCTCTAAACAACATGATACATAATTATGTATAATATTTTTGGATCTGGATCTGTACACAACAGGACCTTTCGGTATGCGCGCTGCGGGAGAGAGATGGTAGTGACTTAATTTTGGATTTAATTTAATTCACTGAAATTCATCATTGAAGTTACAGTATGATCTCATTTGATATAGATGTACATGATTGTATTAAGCAACATATACCCTCGAGAGCAACCAAATCAAAACTTTAGTCATATATTGCCGATTCGGTTTTATTGAGTCGGTTCATGAGAGATAATGGAAGGTGCAATATCTCTCATGCCCCCTAGCAGCACCTTAAGCGGTATTCAATTTTCAACACGAAAGCGCTGGGGTCATTGATCCCGAGGGACCAGAAAAAAGCACTTGATTAATGTTCGAAATAAAATCATTTGATTAATGACAATTCTATTATTTGAGCCAGGTCACAAAAACGCAGTCTAATCGGTATCCAATTAAACTATTTGGTATTGTCAGAAAACCGCAAACAGCTTTCAAGCGACCGCAGGCTGATCTGGATCCAAACTGGCCACACTCGCCTTAATGTGTCTTTTACTGTGACACAGTTCATTTAATTTTAAAAAATAGAAAGAAGAAAGAATACAAACCAGTAAAGGGTCTGTAATCAATGTTGAATTTCAGGACAGCTTGGTGATCTGCAAATCCCATATGATATGTTGATATCGGGTATCATAGACATTCAATAAGTCACAAAATGCTCGAATAAAATTTATAAAATTTATAAAATGCAGAAAAATAGAAATTGCAAAGGTATAGGTATACAGGATAATATTTTTATGTGTTTGATTCTTTTGCTATTCGCATATGACATGGTTGTTATTGGTGAAAACCCAGAAGATTTACAATATACCTATATTTAGGTGTAACATTGAACTTCACTGGTAATTTTAATCTTAATTCTCAGACGTTATATGGAACAGGTTTAAAAGCAATGAATAATTTATTGTCAATTCTAAAAAAGTACGAATGTAAACCAAGAGTAGCACTGCAGCTATTTGATGCTTTTGTTTCTCCTATTATTACGTATGGGTGAACTATGGGTGTTTACCAAATCATCACGGTTAGAAAGGCTGCATCTGAAATTTTGCAAAGCTACGCTTTGTGTTAGACAACCTACAGCTAATGTACCTGTATACGGTGAACTGGGTAGATACGCATTGTATATAAACCGATACGGACGTATTATAAAATATTGGTTAAAGTTAAAGGATAGTGATAACATTATTACCAAGTCAGTTGTACAAGATGCTATGTTTGATGTTAGTAGTAATAACACGAATTGGTTTAGTAGTAAGGAACCTTCTTACACGATATGGTTTTTGCTTCGTTTGGTGTAGTGAAATACCTGTAAATGCCAACCAGTTTATTTGTACATTTCGGCAAAGGCTTATTGATGAATATTTGCAACAATAGCAAGAAAATGTTACAGATAGTGCAGTTTTAACTTTGTATAAAACACTTAACCTGCACATGGATTTGAATCTTATCTAGATCTCATTGTGTCGAGAGATCTCAGAGTTGTATTTACGAAATAACGTATATGTTCCCCTAACTTGAGAATACACACTGGTAGATACGAACAATTAGATAGACAATTACGTATTTGTCAAATCTGTTCTACCAATGAGATCGAGGACGAATTTAATTTGATGTTTAAATGTACAGCAGATGCACATTTAAGACCAATTTATATAAGAAATAGACCTAGTATGTTTAAGTTGATACAACTGTTTAATACAAACAACAAATCTGAATTGTTTAAGTTAAGTAAATATCGTCGACTCACCTATTTTCGCGACTACCCTAGATTCGCGAATTTTGTTTATGTCACATTACCGGTAGATAGATTTGTTCATGCGCATGCGCGATCGTGGGAAAATATTAATGAATGCTTACTCAATTGGAACGTTTGAAGATTTTTGAAAAACAATGCGTTTTAAACAGGTAAAACGTATGAATTAAAATCGATTAGCATAAAAACATATTTTCTTAACACCAATTATATCCGATAATTGAATTTAATATAATTTGTGTGAAAATCAAATATCATGATTTTTAGTATTTTTGCTTTTAGTAATACCGTATTTCAAAAACACTGCGCATATCGGTTGGCCTTTTTGATGCCTTACCAGATTTTGGGCAGACGGAATAGACATTTAACATAGCGATTTGTAATTCTTACAATTTTTCAATTCAAAACGTTTTTCTAACATTTTCCTCCAATATATTGCATACACCATTTTTAGTGAATTTTTCTAAGACCGTTTTACGTGAAAAAACGTGATTAGAAACTGAAACAAATTTCGTTTGTAAAACAATTTTAGAACAACGGGCTGGAAGTAACCCGCCCACGTGATACCAACAATGGCCGCGCCCATGAGAGAATGTCATAAATCGGTTTGTTTGGCTATATAGAAACTGTTATTTTGGATATATGAGTTATTTATTCACTAAATATCGCTAATAACTACAATGGATGGATTTCGAAGGATATGTTCGATGTGAATGAAGGACTTTCTGGATATTGACAGCTTGACACGACAAAACTGGCATACTGTTATTTTTAGTTATCAATTTAAATCACATTTTGCTTTATAAATTTTATTCTAGCATTTTGTGACTTATTGAATGACTATGATAACCGAACTCAACATACCATATGGGATTTGCAAATCGACAAGCTGTCCTGAAATTCAAAATTGATTACAGACCCTTTACTGGTTTGTATTCTTTCTTCTTTCTATTTTTAAAGTAAAAAATGAACTGTGTCACAGTAAAAGACACATAAAGGCGATTGTGGCCAGTTTGGATCCAGATCAGCCTGCGGTCGCTTGAAAGCTGTTTGCTTAAAAGCGGTTTTCTGACAATACCAAATAGTTTAATTGGATACCGATTAGACTGCGTTTTTGTGACCTGGCTCTAATAATAACCGACACAATAAAACCAAGTCGGTAATATATGACTTAAGTTTTGGTTTGGTTGCTCTCGAGGGATTATTATTTTCAGAATCTTCCAAAAAGCATAGCATCTTTTATTTGTCTTTGACACTTTGAGTTGATATGGCCTAGATTTAAATATATGACAGAGACTTTACCAGCACTCTTGTGACAGAGCTAAATTGTAAATGTACTATTGAAGATCGCCTAAATCCAGATTTGCTATTATAGAAGTGTGGAAAGTTTTAAGGGTGTGACATGTAAGCAAACAATGGGTCATTATCAACAGGCCACAACTGATCTATGACTGTTTTAAAACAAGAACAATCAGTGCCTGATTTAGATTTCCTTACATAGTTCAATAAAAACTAATTTCAGAAGCCTGGTATCAGTTTCACTTAAATGTTACCAATGTTTCTGACCAGGGCCTTGATTTTGAAATCTAGAACATGCATGGTCAGATGATGTCATTAAAGATAATTTATGTTTTTCAAACACATACAAATGTAAACATGTATCTTTAACTATTGTAGATGTTATAAATAGTAAAATGCACTAAGTCAGAATGCATTTGACTTTTTTGCTGCTGAGTCGGCACACCAGGTGGCTTGGCTGCAATGGTTTGATCGACTGCTTGGATGTGTAGTTAGATTATAATTGACCAGTCGCCAGCTGTCAATCGAACTCACGAAATAATCAATCAGATTTCGTGTATTGCGGCCACATGGTCCGACAAACAAAGACTGTCGGAGTAATGGATAAAGCGTTTTATGAAAACACAACTTAGTGGGCGGAGCGATCTCGTATTTGGCGAATGGTCAATTAAATTATACAGTACATAAAACTGTATTATGTCAACTATGTTTGCATCTAGTATACTTATATTGATAATATTTACAAAATAAATGTATAATATGAATGATAAACTTGACTCAAATCATGTAAATGATACTGAGATCAAGACAGTAATTTATACTGATGATTATTTTATATATGTTGCTTGATACAATCATGTACATCTATATCAAATGAGATCATACTGAAACTTCGATGCTGAATTTCATTGAATTAAATTAAATCCAAAATTTAAGTCACTGTCATATCTCTCCCGCAGCACGCATACCGAAAGGTCCTGTTGTGTACAGATCCAGATCTAAAAATATTATACATAATTATGTATCATGTTGTTTAGAGGGGATGATTTTCCATCTGTTGTATCAATGTATTGTTTTACTTCTTTAATTAATGTGTTTGATATATAAACATAGCCGCAGGGTCAGAGCTTGAGGCAATGCATATTTCACCCCTTGATCTTTTTCTAATGGATATTTTAGCTAGTTGCTACATTTAATACAGTCAAATATATTTAGGTAGTATCTGTACACATTGGTTCATGGGAGGGATAAAATTCATTAAAACTTTGATTTGGTTTTTCTTCATTCAATGTGGTACAATATGGTCAAACTATATACCATTTTAAAGGTAAAGACGGATAGAATAACATAAACACATTTTTTACATTCAATTTTTTTTTCTTTATTCATATTTTTGTTTAAAACCAATACATTTGTACACTAATTTACAAAATCTCAATCTAAAGACGTTAAGTTAAATAAATACAAAGCTATATACATATACAAGGTCAAGTTAGCAACATTTCACAGAAAATTATTGTCAGAAAACAACAAATGAAATATTATTCAACTGCCTTTTTTGGATAATTTTCCTAAACAAAATTCTAAAAATAACTAAACTGAACTACTTTTTAAAAATCCAGGTATGGTGGATAATAAGAGTCACCATTCTATTTCAAGGGCTTAACAATTTTGCTATAACCAAATGGACAATTTTAAACCATCTCAAATTGAAAGAAATTGCAGACGACATATAAAATTGTAAATAAATATAAAGAAATAGGTTCGGCTGGGTAGAAATCATTGTGATAAAAGGAGATATTGCTCATCAATAACAAGATTTTATGAGTTCTGTGCAGACGACTCTAGAAATCATAGTTTTACATAGAAATACACAGCTAGGTATCATAGTTTTTTCTTTCTTCCGTCCTGAACAACTACTGTCCTTTTACCGTTTTGCATAATGTGTTCCTTTTGGCAAACCGAATCTTTTTATACATTTGTATATCGATTCCTTCAACCCATTTTGAGAGCGTGGCACGCGATGTGCTCCGTAGAACGAACGTGCATTACAAATCGGTCGAAATCACGTGAAGTAGTAAGAAAACCTGGTATGTGTATACACATACCTGAGAAAACACATCATTATTTTGACAGTTGGTCGCGACTAGTAAAACAACTGTTAACATTAATCAGGAAGAGATCGCGCTTAATAACAGAAATGATCACACAGAGATATAATCACTTACCCCATTTCAAATATTTTCCAGCTGAAATTTTTTTCCCCACACGTCATTTTTTAGTGTATTTGTATTGTTTTTCTGCAGCCGAAGTGCATCACACATAATATCCATCCGACTTCCGTTGTTTTCACTTTCGTTGTTAAAAACTTCGTTTTAAAGAATTATTTTTACATTTAGGTTGTTGAAGCGAATTATTATTATATATTATCAATAAAATAGTATACCGTAATGAATTGAACGGAGTTTCGTATCGATCTTTTGTAGTGTTTATGAGGTCTGATCATGCAGTTTGCACGTATCAACGGAAAGATTACAATCCAATGCATTTGTCATCGTCAACCGTTTGGAATGTCAATTAGGCGATGAGTGAGTTTTTAGCATGTTTCTTTCAATTTTATTAATCTAAAAATGGCTGTCCCCATCGTCACATGTGTTCGAGTTTTGATATTTCTAGATTTGTATTTTTTTTTACTATTTAAGCATAACTTGCCCTCATCAATGTCGATATTATTAACTAGTTATATAATTTTCTGCCGAAATACGTTGAATAAACATCATTCAGATTTTTTGAAAATAATGTATATTTTTGTGTTAAAATCGCTTTGTATTTTAATTGATTTTGTCGATGGTATGCGATTTTGCTGCACAAAATTGGTAGCAGTTTGAAGGAAAACCACCCTTTTAAGAAAATATGTAAACATTTTCAATGTGGCACTCTTCGTTTAGTCAAATTTGAGTTCAATGCTAGGGGTCCGACATTTTTCAAACTGAAGCCTCTACATGAACCTTAAATTTGTACATGTAATGTTATTTGTATTAAAAAGATATACATTGAAGTACAAATGTTCATGCTAGATGAATTAAGAGCCTTAGTCAAGAGGTGTTTAAACATTTTAAATGGTAAAATTTATACCCATTTTCTCTTGAGCACTGGCCAAATATAAAATGTATACAATTTTACCACTTTCATATGGAGCCCTGACCAGATCTCAAATGTATATCACTTTTCTCAGGATCCCTGGTCATCTTCTTTCTATCACCTAACAAACACCTATCAAAATGGCAAATTATATTCAGAATAATTCATTTTATGCAATGGTTGAATCAAATACTTCAGAAAAAATTGACATTCTTTTCACATGGAAATTTCATTTTTCACAGTCAAGGAAAAAACAGCCTGCACAATACAAATAAAATTATTATTTTTTATTTGTGGATCACCCCATATCTTGATACTCTATGTGCATAAATATCTCAAGTCTTGATGAATTCAGGACAAAAAAATGTATTTTAAGTCCTTAATTGACCCGGCTATAGTTATCAGATTAATATAAGCTAAATCAGTATATTTATATCATTATTTGTGCTTTGTGTATTGTTATCATATACACAATCATGCAGTTACATGACAGCAATTAAAAATAACAAAGCCGCTCATACTAAAAAGGTCATTGACAAAGCCTATGGTAAAAAGGTGAAAACATTGTCAGAGTGTAATCGCCCTCTCGTGCCAGCAAAAACAACACGTTGACAGGTTGTCATTTTTGACAGTTCTACTTTCACTTTCATTTTGTGATATTCATTATCATCAAACTATTAACACTTATGTGGCTGAGAAAAATATCGCTATTGCTTATTATGCCCCCCTTCGAAGAAGAGGGGGTATATTGTTTTGCACATGTGTGTCCGTCGGTAGGTCGGTCCGTCCGTCCACCAGATGGTTTCCGGATGATAACTCAAGAACGCTTACGCCTAGGATCATGAAACTTCATAGGTACATTGATCTTGACTGGCAGATGACCTCATTGATTTTGAGGTCACTAGGTCATAGTCAAGGTCACAGTGACTAGTTCTTGGATGCAGTTTTTTGCTTACAAAGGACCACATTTGCAGATTATATTATGTACTGGTGTCGTGGGGTTTATCTACCAGGGCTAGCGCTGTTCCAAAATTTCTTTGAGCCAACCAGTTTTTTGTTTTTCGGTTCGCGAAAACTGGTTTGGAAATAATTATATATACATGTAATATTAACTTGTTATGCCTTCGAAGAAGAGGGGGTATATTGTTTTGCACATGTCGGTCCGTCAGTCTGTCTGTTTGTCCGTCCACCAGATTGTTTCCGGATGATAACTCAAGAACGCCTAGGTCTAGGATAATGAAACTTCATAGGTGCATTGATCATGAATGGCAGGCGACCCCTATTAATTTTCAGGTCACTAGGTCAAAGGTCAAGGTCACAGTGACTCGAAAAAGTAAAATGGTTTCCGGATGATAACTCAACAATACTCACGCCTAGGATCATGAAACTTCAAGGTACATTGATCATGACTGGCAGAGGACCCCTATTGATTTTCAGGTCACTAGGTCAAAGGTCAAGGTCAATGTCACAGTGAGTCGAAACAGTCAAATGGTTTCCGGATGATAGCTCACGAATGCTTACGCCTTAGATCATGAAACTCATAGGTACATCGATCATGACTGGCAGATGACCCCTATTGATTTTGAGGTCACTAGGTCAAAGGTCAAGGTCACAGTGACTCAAAACAGTAAAATGTTTTCCGGATGATAATTCAAGAATGCTTACGCCTAGGATCATGAAACTTCATAGGGACATTGATCATGACTGGCAGATGACCCCTATTGATTTTCAGGTTACTAGGTCAAAGAAATAGGTCACAGTGACTCGAAATAGTGAAATGGTTTACGGATTATAACTCAAGAATGCTAACGCCTAGGATCATGAAACTTCATTGGTACATTGATCATGACTGGTAGATGACCCCTATTGATTTTCAGTTCACTAGGTCAAAGGTCAAGGTCACAGTGACAAAAAAGTATTCACACAATGGCTAGCACTACAACTGACAGCCCATATGGGGGGCATGCATGTTTTACCAACAGCCCTTGTTTAATATATTTTATGTACATTTCTTCAATAAACTTACATCAATACACATTTTCTTCGTTAATTCCAGCTCGCTTGATACATGTTTCCGCGGTTGTTTCCGATTTTCCGATTGATATAGGATTTTTGCAATATGTCACTTCTTGTTTAATTGATTTGTACTTAATCTTAAAAAATCCTTCCTTCTTGATAGCCTTTTAGATTTTCATTCAGTCAACTGTTCCCTTAACATTTACCTCAGCAGCAACTTTTCTGTATCTTGCAAATATACTTTCAACGCCATCGGCGCTCTCGTTAGTTGTCGTCTACTGTTGTAGTACGACTTTCGTATATGGCACTTTTACGCTCCGATCACGAATGAGGCCAAAAAAGGTTTTATTGTGTGTATCTTAGAACTTGAAAATTGAGATCATTTTTCTTTTTCTATTTTGTTTTTAAGGCCATCCCTAAGCCTTGTCGGAAGAAGTATAGACTTTATTCGCCAACTGTCTTGATAATGCTTACACAGCTATTAAGGAAGAAAATATGTCCGCCCTCAGAGCCTCCAAAATATACAGAGAAATGGCAGACCATGTCTGCGTCGGAAGCATTTAAACTATTGCATACCTATCAGAGTGGTCAGAAGACGGAATAAATGTTTAAATGAAATAAACAATGTTCATATGTTAATATTTAATTGTTATTACGTGTTGGACTTTTCTTATAGTTTGCATAAGCACCAGAAACGAATGTTGCCTGTTAACAATAAGTTGATTTGGCCTAATTGCTCAAACTTTCATGAATTATTGTATAACCGCAAATCGAGGGTAGCAAAACAAAATGGCTGACACCGATGTAAACAAAGAACATATTTAAGACTTTTAAAAACAGAGTGTTGAATTTATATTGGAACAAAACAGCGAGGGATGCATTTATTTTAAAGGGTTAGTGTTTCTTATTTCTGTTATTTATATGTTATGATTTAAATATTGAAATTAAATGTTAAGGTCTCGAATTTACGGTAATCGAGAATATATATCTGCAGCTTTTAAAATTCGCAACGTAGCATTGATGAATTTTTTACACTGGTCATTGTATACAAGACAACAGACTAGTCATTGATATAATACATTATAATAATGTATTTTTTTGATTTTAAGTTATTTTGATATAGCATTAGATTATTAGATTAGATCTAATAATCTTATATTTTGATATAAGATAAGGTTATTATAAGATAAGATTATTATTTGATTATAATTTATTGTGTTCCAACATTACACATTGTTATCATATGAAATAAATCATAATACCAAATAAGCAAGAATATAGATTGTATATAAGTTCATCCTGTTCAATAGATGTGATAGCTAATGACCCATACTTCATTGTATAATCCGGTTACATTAATTAGTATATGTATGCATATATATACTACAAAACAAACTGTAAAGTTTACGTGAATAAAACATGTTCTGTTGTGGTAAACACAAACACTTTATTAGCCGTTTTTCTCCACATCAATCACATATCTTTTCTTTCCCTTGCGGCTGAGGCTCCCCACTTCACTTCTCACCTAAAATAAGACATTTGTGTTAGACTATGTAAAGAAGCGTCACATAATAACAGTTCTCGTCCTTTATGCGAGAACACAAACATCGGGTCAAATATGCATATTCAACAGAAGAAGTATTATTTTCACGGACCTATATTTCAAATTCCTTTCCTATATTCAATTGTCATTTAAATTCAACATGGACACTTTATTAGAGTTTAGAACAATTGGTTAACAAGGCAAATATACCTCTCAAACTCGAGATCGAATTGAACAAAACATAATAATTCACTTAACATTCATATTGTTTTAGGGTCCAACTTTTACGCCGTACTTGTAACTTACACGTGAAAATGTCCGCATAAAACATGTTAATTAAGCTAGCTATTTTGCGTTTTGATTGCCGTAATATTGTCGAAATTTTAGATTGAAAAACAAGTGAAGAAGAAATGATCCAAAGTAATCTAGGTGTGGTATCGATGTAATAACGCTCTTAAACGACAATTAATATGACAATTCAAGTTTCATAAATTTATGTAAGGTACGAAGAAAATCCAATTTCCATTAACTCCATAAAAAACGGCTTCGAAAGCTTATTTTAGTTTGATATATTTTGCGCCAGCACATAACTTTGGTTTTGGACACGTGTAGTTTAAGAGGATCGAGGCCTGTTAAATGTGTCATATGTTGCTACAAAACGTTCAAATGATTTGTGACAGTCAACAAGCGAGTTTCAGTTATTTCATTCAGGTATGAATCTATCACCATCTTCGTAAACCTTCCCCATGTAAGTGCATGGTTTTCCTCGAAATATACCTAATACAATTATTTAGTTTAAAAAAGGAGATCATAAAGGTGCTTATTGAAACAGACATGAACATTTTAGTAGTGGGTCCAAGTCGGCGTATACGAACACAAAAGTAAGGAACTGTAATATTCGCATTCACTTTTTCAAGAAAAACATACTATTGTTGCATTTACTATGTTCTTTCAAGTGCTATGTTATGAGCGTATAAATCCTCATTGACTATTTGCTAAGGTAAATGAATGTATCTCACATGGGTCTACAAATTTTAATGTAATATAGAACTGAACATACGTATGGGGCATTGTGGTTAGCATGCACCAGCAGGTGTTATTTGACCAGTACCGTAGAGCGGAGGACATTTGAATGTATTAAAATGGTACATTGATTTTTTTTTAGCTCATCAAAAGTAATGTAGGTGTGTTATCGATGTTTAACTGCTCATTAACGTTGATTTATATAGCAGTTTACATTGTTTCATTTATTAATGTATCGTAAGAATAATTCAGTTACATTAACTTCCATTACAAACCGGTTTTGAAAACTTTTGTTTGTTTGATATATGATGGGCCAACACGTTGCTATGGTTATGGACACGAGTACTTTATGGGAAGCGATGCCTGTTAAATGTATCATAAGTTGCTACATAATGTTGAAATATATTGTAATAGTCAAATTGCGCGTTTCAGTAATTTCATTAAGGTACCAATGTATGATGGATCATACAATTCGTGCATTTTTAGACCCTCCTATGAAACTGATCGCATGATGTATCAGTAATAATTGATGTTTTAAACCCAATCCATACCTTTACCGTTTAGTAATTTCCAAATGGCGTGATATATACAATAAAACTTAATAAGTTTTAGATGTTATGAATGTATGAAAATGGCATTACATTATGGCATTTTTATTTGATGGCACGAGTTATTTACCAAATTTACTATTAACAAATGTGTATTTTTTATTTAAAGTGCCGCTTTAAATTTGTTTAACAACAATAACATTATTAGAAGTCGACTGTTATATTATAAACTAATGTCATATTAAACGGAAAAGCGTGCACTTACAAGGGGACGGTTTACAAAGACGATGAACGCCTCATTGCCGATTGTAACTACTGTAAATGCGTGCAAGGAAACGTTGGCTGTACCAAGAATGTCTGTTTACACGGTCATTAATAGCTGTATTATAGCTATAGTAGTTACAATCGGCAATGAAGCGTTCACCGTCGTCGTTAACCTTCCCCTTGTAAGTGCACGCATTTCCGTTTAATATGACAAATTTAATTATTAAAAAAAAATTAAGATTGCTAATTGACATAAGCAAAACACATTTTTGCAGTGTGTCCCAGTCGGCGTATACGAAACAAGAAATATCTTTAAAAAAGATATACGGCGTAAATAGTTTAATGAATGAGATCAAGTATAGCGAATGTCTTTTTCTGTGCAGTTCTTAGCTGCATCACACGCAGTACGGGATGTTACGGGGAGTTTTCGCGGCTTATTTTACATTATAACATATTGCTGGTCATAAACCTATAGATACAAAACAGAAAACCAAAAGAAGAATGGAAGTGAAATTTAAACATATGAGTCAGCCGGCCACACGAGAAGTATCCGTATTTATAGGCGCGTTCTTCGAACAAACCTGTTTTAGTGGTTTGTCGGGCATTGCTATTTGATTCGATTATTAACAGTATCAATTATCATCGTGCTAATGCTTAAAGTGATATTATGGGCATTTTGCACTGTTGAATTGAGCTGAAAAGAATTAACAGGTCAAAATAGTTAGTTAAAATGTGGTTACTGATTAATTATCTGCAACTCACCTTGCTACCAGTTGTTTATAAAAATATATTTTATATTTGATATTCTTACGTGACCCACCCAGTCCTGTAAGCTGAAATGATCCGTAAAACAATTTCGTGTCTTTGTGTCGTATGAACAAATCTGCACTAAAACTAAATTTAGGTTCAACTCGTAAACGCATGATCAGTTGTCAAACGAAAGTACGGTTGATATTCAAATGCATTATTTTTCTCTTTCTGGTATATTGTTTTAGTATGATGATGCTGCATTAATTAATATAAGTGTATATGAAGTAGAAACATCAAAAATAATCAACGGTTGCGATAGACACCTATAAACTGTTACATGCTCATAATATCACTTTAGTACATTAGGCAATATGGACGAATAATTATTGTTAAATTTATCAACAATAATATTTATCATTGTATTGTTGAAAACACATTAAGAATCTATTATTTACATACCATAATTATATTGCTGAATATCTTCATTTAACATATTTCTGGTCTAAAGAAAATTCCAGGTCACCTAGTTCACGGATAGCGTCTTTATTATATAACGATTATTTTACTGGCCGCCAACTCCGGTGATGACCTGTATATAAACTCTGAATGTCCGCGAATTGACCCGATATACCTCGCGGGTTGAAATGCAATGCTTTAAAGTGAGGCCTCGCTTCCATTGCTCTTTATACTTTTACATGTTAACATGTTGACAGGAATAAGGAAGTAAGTACTAAATATGAGAACACAGCCTTTTAAGTATAAACGCTCTTGCGCTGGTAATACTCTGAAAATAAAAGGTGTACGCACAAACTGTATTGATGTCGAGAATTGAGTGTAAAACTGTTCTATCTATTAAGCCTTTTCATTCGAGATAAAATTGTTTCATACAGTAAAACAGTGTTACAAAGACGCGGATATGTTTCCAATGTTCTGGTGGTATACTCAAATCAGCCAATGGAATAAATGAAGTGTATTCATTCGTACCTAGCCGCGGGAAATTTTATTGGAATTTTATTGGACACTTACAAAGGTCAGGCTAAGGTGAATAGCTGGCTTATTCAGCTTACGCCGAAAAAACTTAAGTCAGGAACTGTACTTACCGCATTTACTTTTTCAAGTGTTTTTATTTTATTATTTTTGATCGATTATTTTATGAACATATTTATGGGGCATTGAGGGCAGCATGCAACAGCAGGTGTAATTTGACCAGTACAGTAGAGCGGAGTACATTTTAATTAATTTAAATTTCTATATCCTTCTATTTAACTGATATTAAATAGAAAAATAGAAATCCAAAACGTTAAATTGATATCTTAAACTCACTCGAATTTATGTTAATAATGTAACCTTTTAATTCCCTTATAAGACGACAAACTATTATTTGCATTCATATGGTTTTAGGGTTTAAATTTTACGGCGTTACGTGTCACTTACGATTGCTAATGTCGACCTTTAAACCGATATCTTAGCTCTTTATTTAATGTTATGATTGCCTTAATATTGTCCAAATGTTACATTGAAATTTTGTTTAATCTTCAATGTAATCTAGGTGTGTTATCAATGTTATAACGCTCATAACCAGAGATTAATATATCTAGCAAGTCAAATTGTTTCATTTATTAATTTAAGGTAAAAAGTACATCCAATTTCCATTTACGTCCACCACAAAACGGTTTCGATAACTTATTTTAGTTTGATATATGATGAACCAACACGTAACTATGGTTTTGGACACTAGTACTTTTTAGGACGCGAGACAGGTTAAATACATCAAAGTTTGCTTCATATCATTTAGTAATTTCATTAAGGTACAATTGTATGTAGAATCATAAAATCAGTACATGTTTAGACCCTTCCATTTAACTGATCCCTGGATGAATATGTAATAATTGCTTTTTAAAAAGCCATACATTTGCCATTAAGGAATTCTCAAATCACGTGATATATACAGTAAAACTTAATAAGTGCATTTTTAGATGTTATGAATAAATTGAAATGGCATAAAATAATGACATTTTATTTGTCGGCACGATTAATTTGCCAAATGAACTATTATCAAATGTGTGGTTTTATTTAAAGTGTCGCTTTTAAAATAGTTAAACAATAACGTGAATAGTATTCGACTTTTATATGATATATAGGATCTGGCACGAGTTGTCATCTCATACCATATTTTATTAAACGAGTTCAGGAATTTTGTTAGTAAGCGAGCCTTTGGCGAGCTTACTAACGAGTTTCCTGGACGATTTTAATAAAATATGGTATGATATGACAACGAGTGTCAGATCTTTTTATCACATGCTTTTAAATGAGCAAAATATTTACGCAAACATAAAAATAAATCTCGAATATTGTTTATCTTTTCCTGTTGTCATTTGGAATGCCTCGGCTTTTACAAAGCAAAATAACAAAATGCGAGTGGTCAATAAACGAAAACTAAGCCAATTAAAACGCTTTAAAATGTTGTATTACACATGTGTAATATGAAAAATATGTAATGGTTGTATTAAATTGGAAACAGGGTATGGCATGTGATAAATAGATATTACTTACTACCACAGTTGTGGTGGTTTTTTCATCTAACCACAGCCGGTACACTTGCAGCGGGGACAGAGTTGACAATGGTCATATCTTTCACCATCTTCGTAAAACTCTCCATTGCATGCGACGTCTGTTAATAGACAGTATACAATTGTTTAGTAAGAAAAGAACGATTATACTGGTGCTTATTGAAATAGACAAAAACATTTTAGTAGTGTGTCCAAGTCGGCGTATACGAAAACAAACGTAAGGAACTTTACTATCCGCAATTACTTTGTCGAGTGTTTTTAAAAGCAAAACATTCGATTATAGCTTAAACTATGTTCGTCAATCGTCATTGTGCGAGTGTATAAATTAGCATTGATCATTTTCGAGGGTAAATGTGTCACATATGCGTGTACGAACTTAAATGTTATATAGAAATGAACGTACGTATGGATCATTTGGGGCAGGATGCACAAGCAGATGTAATTTGACAAGTATATTAGAGCGGAGGACAATTGCATGTATTCAGATACTTAGACCCATCTATTAAAGCGGGTATATACGATTTTTATATGTGCTGAATTGTAAAATATTGATACAAATATGTTATAATAACACACAATATGCAAGAAAAATGATACATTTAAGACGAATTTCATAAAATACAGCAAATACAAATTAGCGCCCCGAGCCGATTGTGACGAAGATAATTCGTAATTATTTTCCTACAACAACCGATGCATTCGTCTTTTTAGTAAGTGTTCGTGTGTCGTATGAATCGATATCGCTGCAGGAATTTCAAATGAACCGTTAAACTAAATTTAGATTCACATCGTACATGCATGATATACATGCTGGCGAATTCGGCTGTACAGCCTTTTTCGATTTCAGAATTAAATATCTGGCTTATTTAGCATTTTTCGACACATGTTCTTCTTAACTTTTATTTTAGTTTATATTGAAATATATATATAATGAGTTTTTTACACATTTTTTATAAATTCATAAATATTTGACAAAATCGTATATACCCGCTTTAATTTGATATTCAACGACACACAAGAAATGCAAAACGTTAAATTGATATCTTAAACTCGTTCTAATTTATTTTTATTATATAACTTTTTAATTTCGTTATAAGAAGACACACTATATTTTGCATTCATATTGTTTAGATTTAACGTCGCACTTGTGACTTGCGCTTCGTAACGTCGGTCTTTAACCAGTTATCTTAGCTGGTTAAAATTAATTGAAACGACTTTAAATGATTACATTTTATTTGATGGAACGAGTTATTTGCCAAATGAACTATTAACAAATGTGTGTTTTTATTTAACGTTTCGTTTTTAAAATAGTTAAACAATTGCGTGAATAGAAGTCAACTTTTATATTATATAGCTATAACTTACCACCACAGACAATCCTTTTACAGTCAACGTTTCCATCCCGGCATTTACAGAGGGTACAATCGTCCTCGTCCATGAAGATCCCACCATTGCTTATATTGTATGTCCACTCCTTGTACTTGCACGGTCTTAATATAACACATTTTAATAGTTAGTAAACAAATGAGGTTGCTTATTGACATAAGCAAGAATATTTAAGTAGCGTGTCCCAGTTGGCGTATACAAAAAAAACTAAAGTAAGGAACTGTACATACCGAATTAAATCTTTCAATTTTTTTTTTAAGAAAATCATTCGATTTTTGAATTAACTATGTTCTTTAAAGTGTTATGTTATGAGTGTATAAATCAGCTGTAATATTGTATATCGTAAATGAATGTGTCACACATGCGTGTACAAACGTACATGTAATATAGAACTGACCATATTTATAGGTGAATTCGGGGCAACATGCACCATCAGGTGTGTTATTTGACCAGTACCGTAGAGAGGAGGACACCACTCCCCGTATTACTTACTTAGAGAGTTTAATTCCGCGGGAAAACACCGTCCCAAAGAACGCTATGAATAGCAGTGCCATAACGCCTGTTGACATTGTGTTATCTGCAATTTAAAAAAATGTGGTACATAGTTTGAAACATGTTCAATCCCCACGTTTGAAACGTCGGAGTTCTTAGCGTATACTTTGGACAGCACGTAACGCTTGAAATGTTTATTTCCTAAAGACACAAAGTATGGTCACGAGGACATGTAAAGATTCTACAAGCTCAAAGTATTTCCGTATAAACCAACTTGAGAAGTCTGTCAACATAGTAATTCGATCTGAAAAATCACAAAGTAGTACAATTCGATTGCACAAAATCGTTTTAGATGAAAAACTACGTAGATACTATTGACAATATTAAAATACGAATGCGAACATCTTAATTCCTCCATACACAACAAATGTATTGTACCGTAATTTAATGTCAAACATTAACTGCTTTATTTCTTATAAACAATACAAGTTTCTTAATAAATTCTAAGTCTTACTTTTATTTTCCTTATAAAATACTTAATATCTCCAATTATAATAATATATTTATAAATCTCACAAGTTCATTGGTCGCAGAGTGCCGTTTCTTCACAAAACATCTCATTTTATATTCACAATTACATAAACATAATAATACTTCTCATTAATATTTGATTGGTCAAAGAGTTATTCCCGAGTACTTTTTAATTGCTGATTGGATGACCGCTAATGTAATGTTTCAATGACACTCCCCGGAAATGGTGTGACCAAATTATCCACGCTTTAGTCCATTAACCGGATGTCAATGATGGAGAACCCTGATTAGACTCCCGTGATCTTCTCCGTGGATGTTTTTCATTGCTAACCCAGATTACACTTCTGATAATAACAAGATAATATTCTTATCATCATACTCGCGCGGTTCAACGGATGAAATAGATGATTTAACAATAATATAATTCCCACGGCAGTACTTTTGACCATAATGACACATTTTATCTGCTTAGACATCTTGTTAAGTTTACATCCTTGATTAACGTATTCATTCGTCCAGAGTATCTCATCTTTGACCTTTCAAATTATTGATATAGACTTCTTTAACAATTAATGTAAAGGTACGTCTGGTTTTTGCGAGAAATCATTTCAAAATTATTTTATTTTATGTATACTCTTATATTATTTATAGTTAAAACAAATACTAACAATTTTCAGATTCTATAAGTATGGCTAATACATCAAACATTTAATATTAAATTTCCAAACTTCACTAACGCTATTATAGTTTCAAACATTTAAACATTTTCTTCATAGTATCACGATTATTATGATATAAGATGTATCATTATTATAATTTGCATCATTAAAATATTTTCTTTATAGAATCACGATTATTATGATATAAGATGTAAAAAGTTACTTTATTAAAAAATATTAATATAAATATACTTCTATTATTTTGTTACATTATTAAAACATCTATTGATACTTTCTGAAATGCAATTAATATAAATATATTATGTATCTCTAATAATGTAACTAAATTCCTATCATATTATTTATATTATATTTATGTTAGATGGATAAATAAATTTCTATTATTTTATTACAACATTATGGGGCTGTTACGTTAAAGGGGCCTTTTCACGTTTTGTTAAATTGACAAAATTAAAAAAAGAAAGTTGTTTTAGATTCGCAAATTTTCGTTTTAGTTATGATATTTGTGAGGAAAAAGAAATATTGAACATTTACCGTGCTCTAAAATATTCATTATATACATCTTTTGACGATTTGAAAATTATAAAGCGTTGCAGCGCTAAACGATTGAATAATTTGGAAAGTTCTGTTGTTGTCGTCATATTTTGGGAAACTACGAGTCTAAGCTGGAGACTATTTACTCCGGGACTCCAGGGGTCAGTGGTTCGAGTCATGTTGAGGGTTAGTTGTTTTTTCTTTTTTAATTGTATTCTTGATTTTTTAATGGATATTTTTAGGTTCAATGTTTAGATTTATTAATATAAAGCATTTAATGACAAGCTTCAATACATGCCAAAATGTGTGAAAAGGCCCCTTTAAAGTCTCAATTCAGTTCAAATAAAAACAAAACAATCGCGAATTCCGCGCTAACACATAAGCTCGAATTTTAAAGTTGTTGAAAGGTATTTAGTCACAGTTTGACAAGATTATTTTGTTTATAATCATATATTCCCAAACGAATGTTTGAATAATATTTGAACAAGCATAATGACACCCATGAAATGTGTTACAAATAGCGGCTCTATTATGTAAAATCATCAGGCAAATTCGACACAATAATAAAGCGTTTGTAAGACTTTGTATCAATAATAAAGCATTTGTATGACTTTGTATCAATAACAAAGCGTTTGTAAGACTTTGTATCAATAATACAGCGTTTGTAAGACTGTGTATCAATAATATGATTATAGGTGCTACCTAATTTACGGGCAAAAGCTAATAAGATGTCTGTTTTAGATAACATAAGTTGTAAATGTCTGCACATAATCATTATTGTGGAACAAAACCTTTAAATGTTTGACATAAAAATATGTAAACTGAACACATCAATAAAATGTTATTTATTTTTAGACAAATAAACAAACAAAAATAAGAGTTAGGCTTTAGATGAAACAACCATTAATCTTGTTTTCAAACTCTTTAATACTCAGTTTGAATGTTATTCTCTTTTTAATTGAACAATATTAGACATTTTAAATGTAAAAATCTATTTAATAGAAGGAAGTGATGTTATTTGAAGAATATACATGCATCATTAAAAAATTGTTTAGGAGAACATGTATAATACAGTGTTGGTTATCATTAAATCACTGCCGTCATATCATATCTTTTATCTTACTTCACATTTTCTATTTACAGAGGTGCGACAACAATGCTTTCGTCTAGTCCTGCGAGAATTAAATAACTAGCTGAATCATGTGGACAACATATTTTGACAAACATACTCCTGCTTAGTTGTGGTCCACGAAAAGAGGAAATAATTTCCAAATAGTCAAAATATGCAGGGATGTCAGTATGTTTATAAGATGGAAGATTAAGTAGAAGAGGGAAATAAAATAAAGACTTAATTTTACTTAAAGCTAGTATTTATGATTTCAATGTCAACAGTATATTATATCATTGCAAATCCAACACATGAATATGACTGTGGAATGTTAAAAAAATAATCAACAATGTTTATATGGTACATTCAATCAATAATTGTTTACTTCAGTGAACTTTATAATGAGCAAGATAACAGCGATACAGACACATATACTCGTAATTGTGTTTTTGTGTGGAATGAACGATTCTGCACAGACTTATTGGAATTTCTAAACGGAGTACATATCTTTTGTACATGAAGGAGTTTTTGGCTGGTCATCAGAAAAATATTTACTTTTAAATACAACTTTTCTTTTCTTTATTTTCTGGTGCTACTTCTTCTGAACTTGTAAGTTGTATTATAGTTTAAAAAGTAATGAGAACGTATATACTCAGTTTCAGCTTAAACAATAAATATACTTAACACGAAATATAGCGCTAATTTCAAATATTATAGTTGAAAATAAACAATTCTATATACGCCGGTAATTCCATATAGATTCATTAAAAAACTTAATATTGCTAAACGTGCACCACTTGTTTATCCCTTATCCGTCGTAAATAAATTATTTTATCAACTTTAAAAGTTTATTGCATGAACAGTTTATAAAGTTTCTACCATTAAACATGGTACACCTCGCAATGTTTATCACATAAAACATATTTGTAACGCACCCGTGTAATTAAAAATGAACGTCATACATGTGTGGTTGGATAATTAAACGATTTTCCCCTTATCACGACACCTTTAGTATTTAGGTAGTTTTTTTTCTCACAATGCAAATAAGTGGCATTTACCAATAGGGTTTCATTAATTTCTTTCTCAATCATTCATGTTATTGTATATCTTAAAAGCAATACTGTGTTATCATCATGAGTTTAACCCAGGGCTCGAAATGAACACTCGCACACTCGCAAAATGCGAGTGAAAAATACCGATTGCGCCACTTTAAGCCACTAGTAATTTTTTGCGAGTAAAGAAATAGTGAAAAAAACACAGTAATATTGCTAAATGCGTTCGACGTCCTGAACGCTAAACCATAGGTCATAGAACGTCCTAATACCCGTGCGGTTGTATATAGACTAGTATACTTATAGTACAGATACGAGGATGGTATTGGTACAAAGAACGTTAAACAGTCGACTAATTCACACGTGTTCATTGAACTTGAACAGACATGGCGAAAAATAACTAGTTTCTTTTTGCCCACAGATGGAAATAACATTACGAAAGATAAAGCAAAGTTAACTGTTGAATAAAAAAAACGAAATTAAAAAATGTTTCCAGCAAAATTTGCGAGAATGTTTTTGATTTTGCGAGTTGGTATTAAAGCTACTCGCAATGTTTTGCAAGTAGAAAAAAAAGTTAAATTCGAGCCATTCATAAGGCCCTTAACGGTAGTCAATAATGTATTCCCCTGACGATTAACTGACAGATTACTGACCTTGAACTTCTGCAAGGTGAAATTTAATGCGTAATAGTAACTGAGCCTAATTCTGTGTCTATGAGTCTTTTCGAAGTTTCTGAGAATAGTTTGGATATATTTACACTAAACAGTGTTAAATACTATTTGATGGACTAAAAGATGTAATGATGTGGCCGATGTTCTCGGGGATTTCTCTCAAATAAGCCAAAAAATATTCGGATGTATTCATTCGCGTCTACTGGAAATTTTCTCAGCACTTCATAGCTATCAATATAGGTCATTTTATGTGAAAAGCTTGATAAAACAGCTACGCAGAAAAAAGTATTAAATAGTAATAGGATGTTGAACCTCGTTTTGTTTTCATCTCGGGTCTAATAGAAAAGCCTGCATAAGTGAATTGAGCACTATTTGTATAAATTAAAGTCAATAAACTATACAATACAATGATTCCCGAAATGTTCGCATCCATCTTGGAAGTGATATTTTGCTTAAGCCTAAGGCGTAAGACTAAAGCTGCCTTAAAGTATTGGTCATGGCATAAATTGATTAAACATAAAAACATAAACACAGCATGATATGTAAAATTATTTTTTATTCAGTACTTAAAAAACATACATAGTAGTACAACAGGTATTTTTAATTTAAATATTCACAATTATAACATGACATACGCTCAAGGGGTGGAATAACGTAATGCTCAATTTTGTTTATTACACGGGTGTTATTACACTAGTTATTTAAATGTGAAATGACGTCATCTTTGACAAAATGACGTCTTTATTCCAGCGAATTTCTTCAGTTAAACTCTTTTACGATGTGAATAAACGGTGAAAAGAGCATAAAATAAAAAGAAAATTTGTTGGTCATGTTAAAAATAGAATCTTAGATTTGTGGTCATTTTTTAAGCAACGTTTTTATCTTTATTTATATGACTTGTTTAATAAAGTCAAAACAAAACGACCACTCATGCAAGATCCTATATTTATGCCAGTCCATTAAGCAAATTGGTCATTGGACAAAAAAGTAACATACAATTCACAAGTCAATAAACAAGAAGTTCTATATTAAAGGGGCCTTTTCACAGATTTTGGCATGTTTTGAAGTTTGTCATTAAATGCTCTATATTGATAAATGTAAACTTTAAATTTTAAAAGCTCCAGTAAAAAATCAAAAATACAATTTAAAAAAGTAAAAAAAAGTAGCCCGCAGCAGGGCTCGAACCAGTGACCCCCGGAATCCTGAAGTAAAAACGCATTTGCCAACTGAGCTATCCTGCCAAGCATACATAAGATGCGTATTTTATACGTTATATAAGCAATCTTCGTAGTTCACAAATTTAAACGACAACAACATTACTCTCCAAATTATTCAATCGTTTCGCGTTGCAACGCTTTATAATTTTTAGGTTTTTAAATCGTCAAAAGATGCGTATAATGCCTAGATTAGACTATGGTAAATGTTCAGTAATACTGTTTCCTCACAAATATCATAACTAAACCGAAAATTTGCGAATCTGAAACAACTTTTTTCAATTTTGTCAATTTACCAAACCGTGAAAAGATCCCTTTAAAACAAGCTTTTTAATAATGTGTAAAAGTTCGATGTCTCACTGGAGTCTTTACAACACAAAGGTCCCAAAACTCAGTGTGCTTTCTTTGTGTTGGCATGCTTTTTATTAACTACTAGACTTACTGAAACATTCTATAAATGCATTTGCACTATCAGAATTTACATAAATGCAACATGTTTGCTATCTGCTAGTTGTTCATTTCTTTTGTGTTTCACAGTGTTTGCATATCTGATATGTTTTATAACGAAGCTGCTTTTTGATGACAGACACATACCCTTTATTATAACTGCATTTTCTTTATAGTTCACTTATGTTCCATCACAATAATTCAACACAAAAATTGAACAGTACAGTTGAGTTCACAGTTGCTTATATTTGATTCCCTCCCAGTTTGATAGATCCAGAATCGAGGCGTTCAGTATTTTTTCATAGCATCCAGTCAGAATAATTCATGAAATGTGTGCAGCCGAGCGCTTGACAGAACAGCTTCTAAAATATTAAACAAAAGAAAACACATAATAAGCCAATATCCGATGATCATGTCAACACAGTTTTATTGTTAGCACTAAATAGCAGTTTGGTACAAACATGATCGAGTACGAATTGAACTATTATTTTCAATCATAACCTTATCTTAAGAAGTTCTTAACATACCAACAATAGAGGCTCATGGAATAACCATGTAGAATAAAATTGAAATTGAAAAAATACACCATCACTTTTCATAAAAGGATAAAGTTTTTATTTATTTATATTTAATGAAAAACAGTAAACTTAAAATTGGCAAAAAATTGCTTTGTGACGAAAACGGTTTCTGTCCATCCGTTTCTGTTGTATAAAAGGCATTCTTTCGCAATATAGATCTAGCATAATATTTCTTGTAACCAAATGCAATAAATCAGTTATATATTTTTTTACCAATCGATTTTTATTCCATATCTGTTTTTTATTTAAAATTTTGACAAAAATCAGAAAGTCAGTGTCACTTTTCACTTCCTTTTGAGATATCGAACTCATACGTCATTGTTTGACAAAAGCAGTGACGTCACTGAGTAATGTATATAAGAAGATGAAAGAAACGCGGTCGTTCATGTTTTGAACAGATATTTTTTTTTAAACAATTGTAAATTAATTTAAAAGGTTAACATAACAATGAGACAGTGATATTGCTTGAAACAAAGAAATGCGAGACGATTTTTTTTTATCTTATCCGATTATTTGAAACCGGATGAACGCAATACAATTTAGACGGGTTATCTTTCTTTTGATTGTGTGTAAAAAATAATGTCACACTTTTAGTTAACCAGTTTAGAACGGAGGCAAGATAAGCGTCCAATGAATAAGTATTCAGGGGAGATAAATAGCATCGCGAAAATGGGTGACGCGTGGCAAAAACAAATCCAGTCGCATCATATGTGTAATTTGTTGTTGTTGTTGTTTTGTCTAAATTTCAATATGTATGTACGGTCAACGCCCGCTACGCGGGCTTTGCCAGTATTAAAGCGTTTGTAAGACGTTGTATCAATATTAAAACGTTTGTAAGACTTTGTATCAATAATAAAGCGTTAGTAAGACTTTGTATCAATATTAAAGCGTTTGTAAGACTTTGTATCAATAATATGAAAATAAGTGTCGCATGAATTAAATGATAGTGTCTGAATAATTTGGTGATAATGTCCGAGTCTGTGTAGCGGAAGCGCATCAGTAATGTTGAATAAATGATGCGGTAAGTTGTTTAAGAAATAATCGACGGGTAACCGTTGGTTATTGCGGTAATAACCAACGGTATGGAGTTCCGATGCGTAGGAATTAAACCACGAGGGCGTAGCCCGAGTTGTTTCATAACAAGCATCGGAACGCCATACCTTTGGTTATTACCGCAATAACCAACGCTTACAAGTCGATTATTTCGATTCTAACACGATTTCGTTAATAAGTTATTCGCGATTTAAAGGTTATAAATGAGAATTATATTAACCGAACGTCCTCCACTTTTCCGCGAAAACGTGACGTTACCACAACAATGACAATCAAATGATGTCGTCTTCATTCATAAACAGTACGCGGACAATCAGAATGACATCATACTTATCTCCGTTGGTATATCGGGGTAATAACCCACGGTAGTTTTCCTTCTTTGTATATAGAAAACAAGTAACGTACCGTGGTAGAATTTTATATAACTGTTCACAAACCCACATACGATAATATTGAACCACTCTGAGCCTCTTTTCATAGAACAAAAACACTTATATATTCGAAAGTCAATGCGGCACAAAAAATGCAAACTAGAAGTGTAATTTTCTTACTGTATATCATAGATATTAAGGGGTTAAATACTATACAAATTAACATATAGCCCCACATAAAAATAATTACAAAATTTAGTATTATAATTCTATGTTTAAAGTGCTTATTTATTCATAAATCATCAACAACAAAATAAACTAACTTACTCGCTTATTATTATGATGAACTGTAAACGCTCTTTCCTTTGAATAGTTTGTAACATAGTTGGTGTTTATAAATTAATAATAGTAGAAAATAAATTATTAATTAATCTTTTATCACAATTACCATAATTTCATAAATTGGATTTTTGATTTTTTGGAGATTATTTATAGATGTTTAATTATAAAGAATAGAAAGTAATAGATGTTGAATCATAGAGAAAATAATGGTTTAAATAACATTATAGAATCTTAATTTAAATATTTACCAAATCATAAGTGAACGTAATTAAGTTTATATTAAAATGTACCACAGTTATCACGGTGCAAATAAAAACGTGAATGCCTATAGGTATATAATTTAAGATGTCAAACAAGATTAGTTATGAAACATAGTCCGAATATACTTATCTTGAAAAGCCATCAAAAACATCCTGTCAGCAAGGTTCAAACATATTAATTTGGTCTAGCGGGTTTCTGCGCGTCATTTAACCGGAAGATAAGAGAGTCGGTCAATCGACATAGTAATGATGACCAATCAGAAAATTTAAACAGCCTGTTTGGTCAGTTTTGATTATTTATTTTTATAAAAAAGATGGTCTAAGTTTGACAATTGAGTAAAGCAGTCACGTTCGCTTGTATTTCACGAGCATTAGCTAGCGTTGTATTAGAAAATATTCAACAGAAATAAATCGCGATGTAAAGAGAAATCAGCTTTGTTTATAACTGTGTGTTCTCCACGAACATGTGTAATTTTTCTACCAGAAAAATATATCAACAATACTTTTCGCAAAATGTTGATTCGTTGTAATGTTTTGTCCTTGATATTTGCTATATGCGCGTGGTATGCGCACTCATTTTGTCGTTGACAACGAGTTGTAAATGGACATTAACAATTGGGATCATACCCGTAGCCAGGGGGGTGGGTGCAAGTTTTTTTTTGGACAAGTTGAAACATTGTACTATAAGTTGCATCCAACTTTATTGGACGCAAAAACGGTTCTTTAGTTTTTCCTAGAACCAAGTGAGGCTTCGTATTTAAGCGTTAAAATAATGTTGTATTCAATATGCGACCGACAGGTCACCATATAATTAATTTTTCGATTAAGTCATTTCCAACATAGCGCGTGATTTTTATTTACACGTTTTAACCGTAGAATATTTGAAATCAACAGAAATTGTGACAGCAAAATTTGAGAAGATCTAAAAGCTGGTCCCCGCAAAATGGAATCGGAATCTTTAATACAAATAGACATTTATTTTCTGTACAATGCAAATTTATTAACCAGGCACTCTGATCCGTATAAAATCGATACTTATGTATAGATATTTGATGCTAAATGTATTGATTGTTTTGCAACTTGTGTCATCGTTATTAATTTATTTAACTGTTATAGATATCATAACAAAATGTTGAAGCCTACTTATTGTGGGTCGAAATCCCAGTCCAATAACCGTTTTCGACAATTTTCTAAATGGCTGAAAAACACTTTGATTAACTTGAATGAGGGCATAATCTTATAAAAAAGAAAATACATTTTAGATGATAATTAACGGAATGTTATGTCAGCTTCCGAAAACTTACGATGCAGAAAGCTTTTTGGTTTCACTGGTCATACAAATTGTGTAAAACCGCATTGTTTTAGCATACTTGTACAGTACCTTTCTAAATCAGCCTCGTTCCAATATCTCATTACCCTCGTTACAACTAAATCTTCAAAGCAAGTAAATAATTAATTCTTAGCATTCTTTGGCCGTGTCTCTTTTCCAGTTGATGTTATATGCCTTCAACTGAATATTTACTTGACTGAAATCAAAGAACACCCTTCGACTATTGCTGAAGACTAATGAGTCACTGGTTATGCATTATACCACGATTTATAACAAGAACACATTGTGCACAGCATTTTCGACAAGCTGAGTTGTCTTTTTGTTATATTTTCGTTCAACCATTTTCGGATCCCCTAAAGGGTTTTCCAGCATAAAATATCAGCTATGCTCATGTCATGATATTTTTTTTGTTGAATGACAAAAAAACAAATCAATGTTACAAAGCAATGAAGCTTTTTGTAGTTTACCAACACTTAATGGCATCTGTTCTGCTCCGCATACATAACTTTCCACAATGTTTTAATTATGTCAAACATGACACTAAGAATGTACGGAAACGTATATGATACACCCCAATAATGTGGTCATGCCGGAATAATTTTTATCGACTTACTGTGAAATAACATGGTATATCGACATAGTTTTGTAGCTTTTCCGACCTTAATTTTACTCGTCATAACGACATTAAGTTGAAGTCTCGACGTAAATGTTTCCGGCTTTTCCCGAAAATATATTTGGTCGACATGATCTAAGACGACAATTCTACATAATTGTTGACGTCATGCTCTGGTGAAGCTGACTTGCCATCATAGTTTTAGTCGACACGATGAGTTATTGTTAAGCCATGAAACCTTTTTCATATCATGTCGTCGTAGAATTTTGACATCATCCCATTATTGCAACATTGGTCCATGACTTCCGGCGTCGAACCGATTTTTAGTTTCTGGTATATTCTTTCGATACACGCAAGACCTCAGACAGTCCATTTTTACAGCAGGAATGCTTGGTATAAAGGTAAAAATAACATACAATGTTTGCAAACAATAAATATTAATGTGTTCGTTGGGTTTTATGAGCATTTAGAGCGCTTAAATCTCGATTGATTCATTTAGATATTTCTCTTCAACTTATACATGCAAAACGTGTGTTTAACGACTCACAACTTTTTTATATTGCAGATTTGTGTCTCGGTGGCACTGATATATGTTGACTCATCGTTAGCTGTACTTTCAAATCAAGAAAGGGATGTTTGGTTTTCGCGTTATCACATACAGGGCTATACGCGTCTGGATATATGTGGATTTTTGCTTTTCCTACACAACACTGCTCTCAGTTTGAGTCAACTGAAACGGATACTGCGTGGGTAAAGGGCTCAAAAGACGCAACGCGTCGTCTCCTCTTCCAGACGTTATACGAGCGATTCGCTCAGTATATAAAAGAAGGATGGCTGTATGTGGTTATAAAACTATATGGAAACTGGTCAACACAACCACAAATGTCAAAGCAACCCAAGAAACAACAAGGTGTGTATTGAAGGTAATTGATCTTGAGGGTGTTGCTCTCAGGTCTGCACATCGCCTGTGAAACAGAGTCTATGCCAATAAAGGTCCTAATTTTACTGTACACAAGCTAAAGCCTGTTGGAATTGCTATACACGTTGCGGTGGATGGATTTTCCAGATGCATATTATGGCTGGAGGCATGTTATTCGAATAATGACCCTCGAATTATCGCGGGCTTCTTTGTTAACTTTGTGAAACGGATTGGTCGCCTTCCACGTCTAGTTCGTGGCGATGCAGGGACAGAAAACGTTTGGGTACGGGCTATGCAGATAGCGTTTAGGTTTAATGACAGAGATAACATGTCTGGAATGAACAGTTACATGACTGGGAGATCCACTGGCAATCAAAGAATTGAACGTTTTACTGTGTTTTGGAGGAACTATTTTAAGGATATGGTAGACAGCGGCTTGCTTCGGAATGATGATCCTGTGCATTTAGAATGCTTGTGATTCTGTTTCATACCATTAATGCAACGCGATCTGAACCCTTTCACCCATCTATGGAATTCTCATCGGATTCGGCAGCAAAGACATGTGGAAACACCAAATGGGATACCGATAGTAATGTACTACCAGCCTGAGGTGTATGGAACCCGAGATTTTTCATTTCGGCTTCCTTGCGAATTGGAAACCATTGATCGTATTCAAGAGAGATACTTTGTAAAGAAACCGCAGTTTGGATGTAAAGATGACTTCATACCAGTACTAGAACATGTGTGTGAAATGCAGCGGGAGCAACTGACAATTCCTGAATCGATTGAAAGTGCAACTTCTTTGTTCTTGGCCTTGAATGAAATATTGGATGGTTACTAATTACATATGCAAAAATATATGCTTAAAAAAGTGGTTATATTTTGCAAATTTAATCGTAAAGTTCGTTTAGTTCAAGTTAGTTTCGTTTCCAGTTTTATTTACGATGTGTCGATAAGAAACACAAAATTGATATTATTGTTATTGGAATTGATCATGAAGTAGTTAAACGTTGTTTTTTTTTCTTTGCTAAAATGAATTCACTCATATTATTGTACACATTTACAGACATTGCAAACTTGGCAAAAAAGATTAATCATGTTCCTCATTTCATTGTTAGATTGCAAAAGAATGAATGAAACGTCACTAATTGTTTGAAAACATGGCGGTCATTTAGTTATGAAATCCTCGTAAAGTGTGGAATGTTCCTTTCAAAATATGGTTCTTTCAAAAGATTTATTAACATTTCATTTCAAACTTCAATATATGAAACGAAACGACTGTTGTAAATCTTATTTTTAATATTAACACGGGCGCAAATAAATGATACGTTTATTTTGTATTTTCTTACTTGATTTGCTGTTCCTGAAACTGTAGTGTATATAGCACATGTTTGAAATAAATGTTCATACTGCAATACGATCTTTATTTTGTTGAATGGTCAAATAATTCGTTTTTGAGGAAATGGAAAATTATTCAAATGTGACACAAAATTGGGCTATTTGTAGATCAATTTTAGGGTTAGTTAATGTGTGTTGGTCTTTCTTCGTCGTCCGTCAAAATTTTCACTAAAGCGAAATCACCTACTCAGCTGTGTCAATATTACCAAAACATGAACAGTCTTTAAAGCTAGTAAGGTTGTTGTTTGCTTATATTTTCATATTATGTCCACATCGCACATTATTTATCAAAATATTTTCAAAAATGTGAAATATTTGGTTTATATGGTCCGATATAGATCGGTCTATGTTCTGACCCTATATAATATATATATATATATATATATATATATATATATATATATATATATATATATATATATATATATATATATATATATATATATATAGATATATATAATATATATATATATATATATATATATATATATATATATATATATATATATATATATATTATTAGATTATATATTTATAATATGTATGTATTAATATATATAATTATCTGCATTCATTATTTCGGTTCCTTATCTAAAAGTCTTAAAAAAGCATTTTCGGACTTGATGTATATATTAACAACATCCGTATAAGCTTAATTGTAATCTTCATTACTTGTGTTTGCATATCTTTAACAACAAAAACCCACGTTAAAGGCATATCATGAATGTCGTAGGAGTTTATCTATTTAGTTATTTTTTCATCAAACATTTAGTTTTTTCTACTATTTTAGAATCGGATCTACCTAATAAATATACGCGAAATATCAAAGGGTAGTGTAAACATATTACAGCGGGTATTTGTGATATGTTGTTAAATAGAGACACGCTATTATATGCAATTAGTGTATTTAAATGCCCATTTACGAATTTAGATCAAACCGATACGATGGTTTTTCTTGTTAAGCTACTTTTGTATATCCCTAGTGGGTTATAATTCAGTTGACCGATTTTGAAACGCAGTAGCATCTTTATCCGAAATGAACCAGAAGCAATAAGTGTATTTAAATGACCATTTACGTGACCATTAAGATCAAACCAATGCGATGGTATTTCTTGATAAGCTGCTTTTGTGGGTGACCGATGGCCGATTTTGTATCGCAGTAGCATCTTTTACCGAAATGAACCAGATTTCCGATTGAACCTGAACAATTAATGTAAGATTGAGATAGCAATTGTATTCATGGTCGTACAAAATCAAAGTAATCTTTAAAGATAGAACGTGATTTATGATAAAGGAAACACCATCCAGTTCAACCGTGGCGAGTAAACTTGAATTTGACATTGGCTTAAGGGAAAATGTTTTGTAAAATAAGAAACTGTAAATATACTTAGCCGGTAATTAGTTTAATCTTTGTAGGTCATTTGAAACTGTCTTTCATGAATCTTATAAATATTCCATGTCGTATACAAAATAGCTTACTGAAAGAAAAGAGCCCTTAACTAAGCATATGGTCGAGTAAACCACGTGTACCGTAATTTTAAAAAAGGTTATCGTTTTAATGTCCAAGCAGATGTGCAATTATTATTTTTTGATACATTTTATTCACAAACCCCAAGCATCCTATTCAAATATGTAATTGACGTGAGAGAATCGCAAGTTATAAATTATCTATATGACTATAGGAAGCACACCGTTTCAGTCTTAAAAATATTTTAAATTCTTGTCATTCAAAAAAGTTATGATATGTTCAATAATAAACAAGAAACATGTTCGAAAAATAAAGTTGTTACTAGATTTACCAGAAGTGATACATAACAAAAATAAGGCGCGAATAAAAAATTATCTGATACGCGTAAATTATCAACCTTTGCAAACCGATAACAACCCCTTCAAACTGGTCACTATATAATATAGTAACGTGTTATTGTCAGGGATACAAATTTAAACACGGCCGTGATACTGTGAACGTCTGTGGCAAAAAGGTCTTTACTTTCGTGCAGTTCTAAGCAGGTTCGGGTTCGCTCTCCGCCCGACATTATAAAATATGTCATCATCTATAAGGCAATCTCTTAAACGGCCAATTTTAAATTTAATCTTACCTTAACCCATTTATGCCTAGCGTCTAGAAAAAAGGCCTTTGCAAACAGCGTAGACCAAGATGAGACGCCGCATGACGCGGCGTCTCATCAGGGTCTGCGCTGTTTGCTAAAATGAATTTCTGTAAGAAATATTCTAAATATAGAAATAAATATACCAGACATCCCTAATTTTGGGAATAAATCGGTCCAATTTAGAAGGATGGGAGAGTCCACTAGGCATAAATGGGTTAATCTGATACAATTAGAATAGCCACTGAAATACGTATGTGCACACATTACAGGTGAACATTTTGGACCAGGAAACGTGTCAGTTGTGTAAATGTTATCCTAAATAGGAATGAAATACTGTTAAAAACGGTAAAAAATCTTACAAATGTAAAACAAAACAAAAACAATCAAAAGAACAAATGCCTTTGTTTATTGCAGACTTCGGCAGAATAGTATTATCGCATGTTTAACGATTAAAACACTCAACGAAAAAGACCAATGTACGTGAAACAGAAATATGTAATTATTAGAAATACACTTTAAATTAACTTTACAAATCAATAAAACCGCAGAGTTTATATTAACGCTTAAGAACCTGGCATAATGCATTTGCGTAAAGTGTCATCACAGATAAGCCTGTGCAGTCCGCACAGGCTAATCAGTGACAACACTTTCCGCCTAAACTTGATTTTCGGTAAGGAGGGACTTCCTTGAAACTAAAAATACCATAAAAGCGGAAAGTGTCGTCGCACATGCATTTTGCCGTATTTTCTCAAAACAAGGCTCAAATATTCTTACTTTAGAAGCTGACTCTCGTCGTGGAAATCTGTCATAGCTCATCTAAGTTTATACACATTCTGTAACTCTTGTAACTGTCCTTAGTAAAGGAATGATACATTGGAACTGATCTTAGTGTCTTCATGCTAGTAACATACTTGGTATTTATAAATAAATAATCGTAGAAATTTTTTAATAAATCTTTTATCACAACAACCATAATTTCATAAATAGGATTCTGGAATTGTGGAGATTATTTATAGATGTTTAATTATAAAGAATATAATGTGATATATGTTTAATTATAGAGAAAATAATGGTTTAAATAACATTATAGAATCTTAATTTAAATATTTACCAAATGATAAGAGAAAGTCATTAAGTTTACATTAAAACGTTCCATGGTTATCACGGCAAATTAAAACGTGACTGCCTGTAGGTATATACTTTAAGATGTCAAACAAGATTAGTTATGAAACACAGATAATTTCTGTCAAACACCTGCCGACCGCTTCATTAAATCGGGACATAATGTAAATTAAAACGTGACTGCCTATAGGTATATACTTTAAGATGTCAAACAAGATTAGTAATGAAACACAGTCCGAATATACTTATCTTGAAAAGCCATCAAAATTATTCATTGACATGTTCATATAAGATAATTTCTGTAAAGCACCTGCCGACCGCTCATTAAATCGGAACATAAGAGAGTCGGTCAACCGACATATTAATAATGGCAAATCAAAACTGTATACAGCCTATTTGATCAGTTTGATTTTTCATGGTTCTAAAAAGACAATAAAGTAGAGCAGTCACGTTTTCTTGTCGTGGCGGCCATATTGCTCGCCGTGCTGTAAAATTGAATTACACGTACATTAGCCAGCGTTGTTTTAGACAATATTCAACAGAAATAAACCACGATAAAAAGAGAAATGAACTTTGTTTGTTACTGTATGTTTTCCACGAACAATTTGTAATTTCGTTACATGCTTAAGAACTTGAACCTGGTTATAAAATGCGCCGCTACTCAGCAAAGATTCTTCACTCGAATCATACCATGGATCTCCTACTGCTTGCTTTTAATGCTCGGCATTTAATAATGTTATAACTACTTCTGATTTAAGTACAATTTAAGTAACTTGGTTTTGATATAACTGTTATCGCTTCTACTTTGTGTACTTGATTTTCTTATGCATAATATATTGCAATTATTACTGCTGCTAATACTACTACACACATTATTCATGATTTTTATTGAACAAGGGACCAAACACAAACCATATTTTGATTGAGATAATTTTTGTCTGTAATAAGACTTGTATTTGTTTATCGTACATGTTTTTTTAAAAAGTCTAAGACGACAGAGGCATTGATGTATTTATAATGAGAATTAATACCTTGTTATTGACATCAATGTTTGTGCTCATAAAAACACATACACGCGGATATCACCCGTTAAACGATAAAGCAAGAGAGATAACTGCGTACTTACATTATATAATATTTTTGCATTACGTCCCTTGATTTGTATTTCTGCTTCTTATTACAATACTTATTATATGACCCTATATAATAAGGTTATTTGAATACAATATTTCGTAGAAGTATTTTTCTTAAAAATAAGAAGGTACGTTATTAAAGGTCCTTGAAAATGTTAGGCTACCAAAATATTTATCTGGAAGTTTAGCGGATAAAATGCAAAATTGATAATTTTTCGTACACTGAACTACTGCATGTTTATATATACTCAACAGGATTATTAATGTGTTATTGAAAGCGAATTATGCATTTAATCGCCGATTATACGTGCACTCATCATTGTAAAACGACAAAAATGAACGGCGAATATAAAAGTAACGCTTGACTTTAAAGTGGGTATATACGATTATTTATATGTGTTTAATTGTAATATATTGATAGAATATGTTACAATTACACAAAATAGGCAAGAAAAATTATACATTAAAGCCGAATTTTATAAAATGCAGCAAAGACAAATTAGCGGCCGGAGCCGATTGTGACGTACATATTTTCCTACAATAACCGAAGCCTTCGTCTTTGTATTAGGATTGGAGTTAGTGTTCGTGTGTCGTATGAATAGATATCGTTGCAGGAATTCAAATAAACCGTTAAACTAAGTTTAGATTCACATCGTACATGTATGATATACATGCTGGCGAATTCGGCTGTACAGCCGTTTTCAATTTCAGAATTAAATATCTGGCTTATTTCGCATTTTTCGACACATGTTCTTCTTAACTTTTATGTTAATTTATATTGAAATATATATATAATACGTTTTTTTTACACATTTTACAGTATATAAATGCATAAATATTTGACAAAATCGTATATACCCGCTTTAATGGCATTTTATTTTTCTTGCAGTTGATTACATAATTACAAGTGCCCTATGTTTCACTAGTGTACATTATTCTAATTGGCTATAGTAAATCATTTGACAAAGCTTTAATATTCAATGAAGCGAGTTGCCTCTACGAAGCGCACGAGGAAATCAATCGTGGGACTACTTGGATTAATTATGCCATGTGCGACATGTACACAATCGAAACTGCGTATTGGAAAAGGAGGCGCTTACTAAATTCATGCACGAATAAATCCCAAATTATATCGTCGTTTAGCCAAACCATTGAAAACATATGCACATGCAGACTGATATTGTTATTACATGTATAAGAATTGAAACGCTCTTTTTTTCGCTTCATCGATGTAAGTAGGTAAGTTTTGGTATTTAATTCGGCTTTATGCAAATTAGTTCCTCACCAAAAAACATATACATTTTCAACTGGAGACAACTAAACATCTTACATTTAAAAGACCGAAAAGCGCGTTCAAGATTAACACTTCAATACTTGCAGTGAAGTATCAATCAGATACTATAATGGTGAGCATTACAATCCGATTCAATTAAAACTTTATTCAGATTTAACAAAAGTTCGAGCTTCAAATCTTCGCATAGAAGCTGATAATTTAAATAATAAATCTCTTATTCTAAATATCAAATTTAAAAAGATGTTTTATAAAACAACATGACAGCTAATGAGTTTCAAACTGTTTTTCAGTATTTATTCAGAAAAAGTAAGACAAATGAAAACAAAGTTAAGGACATATCACTTTCTGAAATGGTCAGAAGTGGGTAGGATAATGTAATTGCTTATATTAACATTCTATTATGAAGTTTGGAACAATGTGCACAATTAAAATAACATATACTTCAGTGATACATGAACCAGTTCTAATGAAATCTTTCAAAAAGAGTCAATAATAACATGTTTTCACCTTATAAACCACTTTCTTCTTGGGCTTTGGAAGTCATTTTTTTCTTGTTTTGTTCATAAATCCACTGACACCAGCTGGAACCTACACTACTGTAGAAGATAATGTTAGAGAAAGGATACTTTTGTGCAAGAAAAAAAATGTAAACAACTAGAGTAAAAAATAGTACACTTGAAAAATTATGGTGGGCCAGAAACGATAATTTTAAAAAACATTATATGAAAGATACATGCATATTGAAAACATGTTAATTAAATCCCTTTAATTTTATAGCGTATGTTTGAAAGTGATATCTCCTTAAACAACAAAACAAGTAACACAAACAAGAGGGCAAAGAGGCCCTAGGTCGCTCACCTGAGGGAATGATATGAAAAGAAATACGAGTTAAACTCGTGTGCAAATAATTCAGAACATTTATATGACAAAGGCTGACTTCAATAAGTGAATGGTTGTGCCTTTTCTCAATTATTTTTTATAACTCATTTGATGGGTTTGCAGACAATAAAATGCAGTTATTACAAAATCCTTTGATGCATAGTAAATGAATGACCTAATAATGAATCAAATTTGTGACCTTTGACCACAATGTGTCACCTTGACCTTAGACCCTAGGATTATGGGTGTTGAATGTGAATACCCACAGATGATTGAGATTAACTATGGCAAGTTTCATGCCTCTGACTCATGTGTTTATGGATATAAAGCTCTAAGCTTATATTAAAAAGCATTGTTTCAAGATATAAAGGGCCATAACCCCATTATTAACAGATGGTGTACAATGCCGTTTGGCGTGCATCATCCTCTTATCCATATATATACTCATACCACGTTTCAATAAAATCCGCCACAGCACTTCAAAGGTATGGCTCCGGACACAAAAGTGCCGGAAAGACGGACGGATGGACAACGCCAAAACAATATCCCTCCGCCTATGGCGGGGGATAACAAAATCAAGATTAACAACATACCTATAATGTTTTAACTTAAAAAAGTGTCCCTCAATTTGGTTTATCTGAAAGAACTGAACAAAAGTGTCACTATCTATGTAAAAGCCATACAGCACTAGTGTATGGATGAATCGTACTGAAAGTACTTAAGTACGCTCAATAGAAAATTTGCGATAAAAACTGAACTCAAAATGTTCAAAACTAAACAATACAATATAGCACAATAAAAACTGAACTAAAAATGTTATTTTACAGTAAGCCGATATAAACTAATTCGGCATGACCATATTATTTGGGCACCATATACGCTTCCATAATTTTTAAACAACGACCTTTGTCCACATAAATTATATCGACTCCTTCAGTTATATTGCCATGTCAACATTATGTTACTTGCAAGTCATCAAGATATATGCCGTCATACAGTAAACAACACAGAAATAGATAAATTTACAATACGGCTAAAGGTTAAAATATCGGCAGAGATTTAGGCGCTTATGTCAACATGCGAGTTGTTTAAGTCTTGACAACTTATCTTATGTCGAAAAATCATTATAATTTTAGGCGTCATGCTCTTTTGAAAATGACTTGCCATTGTAGTTATAGTCGACACGATGGGTTATTTTTGGCGACATGACACCTTTTTCATATCATGTCGTCATAGAATGTTGACATCATCACAGTATCAGGGTGTACCATATACGTTTCCATAAAGAACGTCCTTTTCTAAACAGTTGTTATAATGAATTTAATGAATTCGCACCCCCCTTTTCAAAACCCTACCGGGCCTGGGGATATCAATACCCTGCGCATTAAAAATGGAATGATGTGGTTTATTCGATTAGCTACAACGTATAATGATTCTGACTTAACGTTTTAGTAAATTGACAAAATTAATAAAATTGTTTCAGATGTGCAAGTTTTCGTTGTAGTTATGCTAATTGTGATGAATCAGAAATACTGAACATCTACCATACTCTTAAATATCCATTATATGCATATTTTTACAATTTTAATACCTAAAAATTATAAAGCGTTACAAACGCGAAACGATTAAATAATTTGGAGAGGTCTGTTGTTATGTTTATATATTGTGACATTGCGATGATAGTTTATATAATGTATAAAATACATCAATCACTGTGTGATCACGGCTGGCCGAGTGGTTTGAGTGCTAGACATTTACTCCAAGTGTCAATGGTTTGAGCCACCAATCACTGTGTGACCACGGATGGCCGAGTGGTTTAAGTGCTAGACATTTACTCCAATTGTCAATAGTTTGAGCCACCAATCGCTCTGTGATCACGGCTGGCCTAGTGGTTTAAGTGCTAGACATTTACTCCAAATGTCAATAGTTTGAGCCACCAATCACTGTGTGATCACGGCTAGCCGAGTGGTTTGAGTGCTAGACATTTACTCCAAATGTCAATAGTTTGAGCCACCAATCACTGTGTGATCACGGCTGGCCTAGTGGTTTGAGTGCCAGACATTTACTCCAAATGTCAATAGTTTGAGCCACCAATCACTGTGTGATCACGGCTGACCTAGTGGTTTGCGTGCTAGACATTTACTCCAAATGTCAATAGTTTGAGCCACCAATCACTATGTGATCACGGCTGGCCTAGTGGTTTGAGTGCTAGACATTTACTCCAAATGTCAATAGTTTGAGCCACCAATCACTGTGTGATCACGGCTGGCCTAGTGGTTTGCGTGCTAGACATTTACTCCAAATGTCAATAGTTTGAGCCACCAATCACTGTGTGATCACGGCTGGCCTAGTGGTTTGAGTGCTAGACATTTACTCCAAATATCAATAGTTTGAGCCACCGATCACTGTGTGATCACGGCTGACCGAGTGGTTTAAGTGCCAGACATTTACTCCAAGTGTCAAATGTTTGAGCCACCAATCACTGTGTGATCACGGCTGGCCTAGTGGTTTGAGTGCTAGACATTTACTCCAAATGTCAATAGTTTGAGCCACCAATCACTGTGTGATCACGGCTGGCCTAGTGGTTTGCGTGCTAGACATTTACTCCAAATGTCAATAGTTTGAGCCACCAATCACTGTGTTATCACGGCTGGCCTAGTGGTTTGAGTGCTAGACATTTACTCCAAATGTCAATAGTTTGAGCCACCAATCACTGTGTGATCACGGCTGACCGAGTGGTTTAAGTGATAGACATTTACTCCAAGTGTCAATAGTTTGAACCACCAATCACTGTGTGATCACGGATGGCCGAGTGGTTTAAGTGCTAGACATTTACTCCAAGTGTCAATGGTTTGAGCCACCAATCACTGTGTGATAACGGCTGGCCGAGTGGTTTAAGTGCCAGACATTTACTGCAAATGTCAATAGTTTGAGCCACCAATCACTGTGTGATCACGGATGGCCGAGTGGTTTAAGTGCTAGACATTTACTCCAAATGTCAATAGTTTGAGCCACCAATCACTGTGTGATCACGGCTGGCGGAGTGGTTTGCGTGCTAGACATTTACTCCAAATGTCAATAGTTTGAGCCACCAATCACTGTGTGATCACGACTGGCCTAGTGGTTTGAGTTGCAGACATTTACTCCTAATGTCAATAGTTTGAGCCACCGATCACTGTGTGATCACGTATGGCGGAGTGGTTTAAGTTCTAGACATTTACTTCAAATGTCAATAGTTTGAGCAACCAATCACTGTGTGATCACGGCTGGCCGAGTGGTTTGAGTGCCAGACATTTACTCCAAATGTCAATAGTTTGAGCCACCGATCACTGTGTGATCACGGATGGCCGAGTGGTTTAAGTGCTAGACATTTACTCCAAGGGTCAATAGTTTGAGCCACCAATCACTGTGTGATCACGGCTGGCCGAGTGGTTTAAGTGCTAGACATTTACTCCAAATGTCAATAGTTTGAGCCACCAATCACTGTGTGATCACGGCTGGCCGAGTGGTTTAAGTGCTAGACATTTACTCCAAATGTCAATAGTTTGAGCCACCAATCACTGTGTGATCACGGATGGCCGAGTGGTTTAAGTGCTAGACATTTACTCCAAGTGTCAATGGTTTGAGCCACCAATCACTGTGTTATCACGGCTGGCCGAGTGGTTTAAGTGCTAGACATTTACTCCAAATGTCAATAGTTTTAGCCACCAATCACTGTGTGATCACGGCTGGCCTAATGGTTTGAGTGCTAGACATTTACTCCAAATGTCAATGGTTTGAGCCACCAATCTCTCTGTGATCACGGCTGGCCGAGTGGTTTAAGTGCTAGACATTTACTCCAAATGTCAATAGTTTGAGCCACCAATCACTGTGTGATCACGGCTTGCGGAGTAGTTTAAGTGCTAGACATTTACTTTTAATGTTAATAGTTTGAGCCACCAATCACTGTGTGATCACGGCTGGCCTTGTGGTTTGCGTGCTAGACATTTACTCCAAGTGTCAATAGTTTGAACCACCAATCACTGTGTGATCACGGCTGGCCTAGTGGTGTGAGTGCCAGACATTTACTCCAAATGTCAATAGTTTGAGCCACCGATCACTGTGTGATCACGGCTGGCTGAGTGGTTTAAGTGCTAGACATTTACTCCAAATGTCAATAGTTTGAGCCCTGTTATGGTCGACTTTTTAATGTTTTGTTAGTTTACTATAGTTTATTACTGGAGCTGTTTAATTTAAATGTTTACAGTTTTTGAATTTAAAGCATTTAAGGAAACCTTCAATGCATGTACAAATCTATGAAAAGGTCCATTTAAACAAATTGATAAACATAATATTTCATAAACAACCGGGTTCTAGCCATAACATATTTTAATATATTCAAGTCATATCTACACGGCCGTTAATCACGCGCGCCACCTCTTTTTTGAGGGCATTTATAAATGAGATAATGCAACTTCCGAGGTGGCGCTCAGGCCCGGATGTTTTACATTTCATGGATAAGTTTACAGGGTGATTAGTCGTTGTATGTTTTTTAACATATTTCGCATTATTTTTAAAATCTGGAAATGTAGTCCGATTCAGCAAAGATTTACTCATGATGGCAAAGAACATCGAGGTCCTCACATTTCCAATTGGGTTGTGATTGTATGTTTCTGTACATTTTTGAATGAATTTATAATCGCTGAATCGCACTGCCTTGGCCGATTTTTAAAATAATGCGAAATATGTTGAAAAATATATAAAACCTTATCACCCTGTACAATTATCCGTTACATTTCAAAACATCCGGGCCTGAGCGCCAACTCGGAAGTAGCATTGGCTCATTAATTAATGCATCTCAAAAAAGAGATGGCGCGCGTGATTTACGGCCGTGATCTACACAAGTGCGCAACCGATAATCTGATTCATCCTCAAAGTTTTTAAATAGCCGACCGTTAAAGATTGTAATGCACGCGTAACTTAAATGTTGTACTCCAAAAAATGGGAGATTATGGTAATTTTGGCAATTTTGTAATTTACAAATTTTCTTTTTTATCTTCCATAACATAATGCGGACATAAAGAAGTAGGAGGCAATGCCTAAAGAACACAATTTCTGCATGTATTGTTAATGCATACTTGAATATGCACATGTAATGACGTTGAAGTATGTGAAAGTGTCCTATTAAAGGAGCCTTTTCACGTTTGGGTAAATTGACAAAATTTATAAAAAATGTTTCAGATTCGCAAATTTTCGATTTAGTTATGATATTTGTGAGGAAACAGTAATACTGAACTTTTGCCATGGTATAATATAGCCATTATATGCATCTTTAGACGATTTAAAAACCTGAAAGCGTTGCAACGCAAAACGATTGAATAATTTGGAGAGTTCTGTTGTTGTCGCTATATTGTGTAAAACTTCGATGATTGCTTATATATAGTATAAAATACATTTGACATTGTATGCGGAAGAATGGTCCAAGGGTCTAAGTCGCAGACTTTTTACGCCAGGACTCCAGGGGTCAGTGGTTCGAGCCCCGTTGAGGGTAACTTTCTTTCCTTTTCTAAATTTTATTCTAGATTTTTTACTGGAGCTTTTTAGAGCAAATGTATACATTTATCAATAGAAAGCATTTAATGACAATTTTTAAAACATGCCAAAATCTGTGAAAAGGCCCCTTTAAATGCGTTGAAATGTATCAGCTATTTATAAACCCAATTAGATTTGTTTATAATTGCCTGAATCGTAGTGACGGTTTTATTTTGGGAGTAAATAATATAATTAATAGAAACTGGTATAAGCAATATGATTTATATTCGCACTTATATTATCGAAATGCCAATAAGTAAGTGTGATAGACATTACTTATGTCTGCAACGTTTCATAGATTTTATACAGCGAACACTCTAATTTGGTCAGCAATGGGTCTCTTGAAACCGCGTGAAATAATCATTCAAACAGCGTTCTATCGCCGACCGGACTCATTTCAGCGTAAATGAATGTGTCGTGTTATGAGAAAACTGGGCATAATGCATGTGCGTAAAGTTTCGTCCCAGATTAGCCTGTGCAGTCCCCACATGCTTATGGTATTTTTTCGTTTATAGAAAGTCCTTTTTACCAAACATCTAGTTTAAACAAAAAGTGTCGACCCTGATTGGCCTGTGCGGACTGCACAGGCTAATCTGGGACGACACTTAACGCACATGCATTATGCCAAGTTTTCTCAGAACAAGACACGAATATACATTAGACTGTCACCACGCTGGGATGATAGGCTTGTCTGCAAGTTGCATAGCTTGTTGGCGGGTAAAATCCTTGTTTGTCTAAAATACATAAAAACCGTCCGTAATAGGCATCGAACAGAGTTGTATCGACACCTTGACCCCTTGTATCAATCTAATCTAATATCAATCGGACGCCATGTCACCTAGTCAGGGAAATAGCACTTACATGAATTCGTCCCACTGACATATATCGTTATACTGGGAACACTCGTTTGCGTCAGTAATGCGTACGTTGAATCCGTCAAGAATGAGTATACAAACTCAGTGTTAAGTGCACAAAATAAGTAAGACGACTGTTAAAGAGGAGCTTAAAACACAATTTCGGAGACTATGCAAATGACAAAATTAGACAAATGGATTTAATGTGGTCAGAATTTTCTGCAGCAGCAAAGTCCTTACTTTCCGATTAAATCTACACATTAAGACCATTCAGCCATACACGTTTTAGTGCAATCTACCAAGCATCCAAACAAGAGTATACAACACAATGCAACAAATACTGCGTATTCAACCCATTTAAATGGTCAGTTTGATTACGATTCAACTAGAATTGTAAAAATAATATACAACAACAATATATTGTTGATTTTGTCCACTCAAAATGGTTAACCCATTCATGCCTAGCGTCTAGAAAAAGGGACATGGCAAACAGCTTTGACCCAGATGAGACGCCGCATGATGCGGCGTCTCATCAGGGTCTGCGCTGTTTGCGATAAAGGAATTTCTGTAAGAAATATTCTACATATAAAAATAAGTATACTAGACATACCTAATTTTGGAAATAAATTAATCCAATTCAGAAGGATGGGAGAGTCCACTAGGCGTAAATGGGTTAAAATGATTAAAGAAAAAGATTATAAAGCTTCATTGTATGATGCTTCACAAACCTTCAATATTTTAATCAGAACAGTTAATTTCCAAAATGCTACACATAGGAGTCGCGTTCTGAGAAAACTGGGCATAATGCATGTGCGTTAACTGTCGTCCCAGATTAGCCTGTGTAGTCCGCACAGGCTAATCAGGGATGACATTTTCCGCCTTAACTGGATTTTCATGTAGAAGAGACTTTATTTAAACGAAAAAAAACATAACAGCGGAAAGTGTCGTCCCTGATTAGCCTGTGCGGACTGCACAGGCTAATCACACTTTACGCACATGCATTAAGCCCAATTTTCTCAGAACAAGGCTCATATATGTGCTGTATATTGCATACAATAAATAAGAGACTTAAATAACCAGGGTTCATTCGTGTTAATGCCGCAACCATCGCGCTATTAAGGAAAGAACGTTCATCAAACCATGTCAATGAAACGATTGGCGATTACAATATTCAAGAAAACATAAATGTGTTATGGTATCGAAAAGTCAATGTGAACGATCCGTTTGACTAAACGTTGTTTATGAAGCACTTTTAACTTTAATTCTTATCAAAAGCATTCAATCGAAAAGACCCATGTTTTTTTCCGTGGATTGATATGAGTACCTTCTTTTGTCAGAACTCGATCGAAACATCTCATTGAAAAGTTCTAGAAAAGTTATGTATTTACCACCAGTATTAGCTTTTATCGTAAATAGTTAGTCACGCACGTCCCCAAAGACGTCCGTTCCTTCGTTATAAACGACAGTTAAACATTAACAAGTCTACGCTATTGGCGACTAATTTTACATGATCAGGTGAGGCATCCCTTCTTAATTCATACGTTCTTAACGAAACTTGTGTTCGTTTTTGTATTTAATCTTTAAAATAGTTCTTTCAGGAAATATCGCTGCGATCGCTTAATCGATTCACACTTCCTGTGCAAGTGTAGCCGATCTTAACGGAATCCGGATAGTACCATCTATAATCTCGACTTTCTTTCAGCAAGGGCGACACTAGACACACGAAGCGAAACACGATATATCGCCCTTGTTTAGGTAGCCCAAAAGGCGATACATCGTGTTAAATATATTGTACTTCGCCGCGACTATCGCGAAAAATATCGTGCGCCGCCGCGACTATCGCTTAAAATATCGTGTATCGCTACGTGTGTCTAGTGTCGCGTTCAAAGGGCGACGCACGAAACACGAAGCGACGCACGATATTTTGCGGGACAGTCGCGGCGACGCACGATATTATATTATTCAAATATCGCCCATTTTATCCGAATCTCGTGTAGTTTCAGACCTCGACACTAGACACACGAAGCGATACTCGATATTTTGCGCGTGTGTCTAGTGTCGCCCTTGATGAAAGAAGGGCGAGATTATAGATGGCGCCATCCGGATTCCGGTAACGAGTATAAAGTGCATCTCCGTATGGAGGGCTAACGCGTCTGGTGTTCATATTTGTTTTCTATATTCAAAAATACAGTATGTAACAGCAGCATCAAATGCATTTATACAATATTGCATATTATAATTTGTAAATATATACCTTTTGTTAAATAAATTAAGTTATTTATTCGGGCGGTTGCGATATAAATAAGATGTAGTTGTCGTCTTGCCCTGTACAAATAGGTTCTATCTATTAATTACCGTTATAAGATAGTGCAGAAACAAATCTCAATATTATCGATTGTGTGAAAATACTGACCATTACAGACACATTTTACATATTTAAGGCTTACCATTTAAGTACAAAGGTAGTTTATACAACAATCTTAGGTTTACATCGCCGTTTCGATTCCCAACACCATGATGTGACAATAAGGTGTATATACTTATCATTTTCACCGATTCGCTTAAACCAGACCAAGAATGGTTAGGTTTATAACGTGCACGCCTCAATCAGAACATGATTATTTAACCCATTTATGCCTAGCGTCTAGAAAAAAGGCCTTTGCAAACTGCGTTGACCCAGATGAGACGCCGCATCATGCGGCGTCTCATCAGGGTCTGCGCTATTTGCTGAAAGGAATTTCTGTAAGAAATATTCTAAATATAGAAATAACTATACTAGGCATCCCTTATTTTGGAAATAAATTGATCCAATTGAAATGTATGGGAGAGTCGACTAGGCATAAATGGGTTAATGATCCGTGGGCCGCGTAGTGCGAAAATGGGTATTATGCTAAATGCGAAAAGCGTAACTGCAGACCAGCCGGCGCATATGCAGAGAAGGCATAATAGGCTACTTTCACAAACTAGCCAGGCTTTCTGAAAGTCTCAAAGAGTCACTATGCTACGTCTAGGAAATTGCCAGACTGCCTTAAAGAGTCACTATGCTACGTCTAGGAACAAGCCAGGCTGTCTGAAAGTCTTAAAGAGTCACTATGCTACGTCTAGGAACTAGCCAGGCTGTCAGAAAGTCTTAAAGAGTCACTATGCTACGTCTAGGAACTAGCCAGGCTGTCTGAAAGTCTAAAAGAGTCACTATGCTACGTCTAGAAACTAGCCAGGCTATCTGAAAATCTTAAAGAGTCACTATGCTACGTCTAGGAACTAGCAAGACTGTATGAGAGTCTTTGGATGTCAATAGACTACGTCCATGAACTAGCAAGACTGTATGAGAGTCTTGGGATGTCAATAGGCTACGTCCATGAAATAGCAATAGAGTCAAGTGACTTTGATAGTCACCAGGCTACGCCTCGGCAATATGAGTCGCGTTCTGAGAAAACTGGGCATAATGCATGTGCATAAATTGTCGTCCCAGATTAACCTGTTCAGTCCGCACAAACTTATCAGGGACGACACTTTCCGCCTAAATTTGAATTTTGCTAAGAAGACACTTTATTTGAACGAAAAATGTCATAAAAGCGGAAAGTGTCGTATGGGTAACCATCCATCTAAGTAGGTAAAATATATACGCATTTATAACGCTATTCACTGATAATTTGTAAAAATGTGTGTATTAATAACACAGAGTTTTAAATACGCTGATAAGTTATAAAGCCTTAATTGTCCAGCGCATTAGATCTTGCTTCCAAATGTCCCATAATTTATTAAACACAATTAAACAATTATTAAACTTGTTATCGTGCACATATAGTAAGTTTATATTATTCCAAATGTAAACAATGTGTGAAGGAATAAATATTAACTGTTGTAAAAAAAGACATTGAAAAAGTCCATTGATGTATATTGCTACAAAAAATAAACCATCAATAATTGTAGTACATTGTGCATGTGTTATGTGTTTACTATTATACCTGTTTTGAGTTATTTAATCTCAATAATTTATCTCATCAATAAATGTCCACTACTCGTGTACGCGTACAACTTACAATTTGAAAGTGTAATAACGATGAAAAACACCTCCTAGCTGCTTAAAAAGGACATGTACTACAACAAAAACTGTCAAAGTGTGATACAACGACAGTTGGGAGAATGTAGGACATTTGCCCCTTCGGACATCTGCCCCTTCATGAAATCAGGACTAAACGGACATCTGCCCCTTCACTCAAATTCTCAAGATGGACATCTGCCCCTTCACTCATATTCTCAAGGTGGACATTTGCCCCTTCACTCAATTTCTCAAGGTGGACATTTTCCCCTTCACTCAATTTCCGAAGGGGCAAATGTCCGTATACCTAAGAACCTGGTGAGGACAATTATAAGTATGTTTCTTTTCAATGGAGCTGAGATGCTCAGTAGCTACATGTATGTAGGAGCTGTGTACATCATTAACCCATTTATGCCCAGTGGACTCTCCCATCCTTCTAAATTGGATCAATTTATTTCCAAAATTAGGGGTGTCATGTATATTTATTTCTATATTTAGAATATTTCTTACAGAAATTCATTTAAGCAAACAGCGCAGACCCAGATGAGACGCCGCATTATGCGGCGTCTCATCTGGGTCTACGCTGTTTGCAATGTCCTTTTTTCAGGACGCTAGGCATGAATGGGTTAAATTGTTGATAACATCTTAAAATGTCGTATTAAAATGACATTTAAAACGGCTATATGAATAACGTCGTCGCCATCCAAAACACATAAAAGCTGTAAAAAGATATAATAAGTCATTTAATTGAAGGTTATGAACATATTATTTCGTTTTATTAACTCTTGTTAGCCAAGTAGACCATTGACATGGGAAATATCCTGCATTGTCCGTAATGCTTTAACAGTTGAACGAAATGATGCGATACATACTTCATATTTCATTTAATGTTATCGATATCAAACTGACGCATTTTGTAATTTCATGATGAATATTATTGAATATTAAAACTATAAATACGCTGAATTATATATACATTTTTTACCATAATCCAACGCGATGAATATTATTAGTATTTATTATAAATAAATTGGAAATTATGAATAAATCTTTCATTTAAAATTATAAATAATAGAATTCGCGAATTTCGGAAATTATATGTCATTATAATTATATAAATATATGTCTTATTATAAAGAAAAAATGTACAATTACATAATAGAAATTTGCTTAACATATTTCGCAAAACAGGCATACCTTTACATACATTGTTAAAGGGGCCTTTTCACGTTATGGCAAATAGACAAAATTGAAAAAAGTTGTTTCAGATTCGCAAATTTTCGTTTTAGTTATGACATTTGTGAGGAAACAGTAATACTGAACATTTACCATGCTCTAATATAGCCAATATATGCATCTTTTGACGATTTAAAAATCTGAAAGTTATAAAGCTTTGCAACGCGAAACGATTAAACAATTTGGAGAGTTCTGTTGTTGTCGTCTAATTTTGTGAAACTACGAAGATTGCGTATATAAAGTATAAAATACGTCCGTTGTACTTACTTGGCAAGATGGCCAAGTGGTCTAATTGGTTTTTACTCCAGGACTCCAGGGGTAACTGGTTCGAGCCCTGCTGCGGGTTACTTCTTTTTCTTTTTTTAAATTTTATTTTTGATTTTTTACTGGAGCTTTTTAGATCCAATGTTTACATTTATCAATATAAAGCGTTTAATGGCAATCTTAAAAACATGCCAAAATCTGTGAAAAGGCCCCTTTAAAGTGCTCTAGACCAGTAACTGGAAGGATCAATATGTTCCTCAAGGCTTTATACTTAACAGATGTTCAAACAGATTAAATATGTAATAGTAGTCAGTGTCATTGCCTCGAGAATTATAATCAAGTCCGAAAATCTAAAACATCCGTCGAACTGGACGAACGTGCCCATTAAAAGTGTAATCGCATTGCTTCGAGAATTATAATATAGGTCATCCATTTATAACATCGGTGGAACGTAAATAATGTTGTCGGCAAGTTTCCTGCATCATTGAGCGACTAGATATAGAGATTAAGCCAATCAACAAAGTGGGGACAGTGGTCTAGTGGTAAGATGCTGGGGACCGTTTCAATAAACATCGTAATACACATTTAAGATAAGATACATTTTTCGAAGATGCATGATTTCTAAAGTCCATATCATATGTTTATAAATTGTCAGTACTTAATTACTTACCTTGGCATCTCTAGCGCCGTATATATTTGACGGGCATAGCGAGCTAGTTCGTCTACTTATTAAGATTACAAATTTATCTCGTAAGTTAACATTGTCGTACGGTCGTTTATGAAACGGCCCCCAGGTCTAGGGATCGGAAGGTCCCTGGTTCGAATCCCGCTCAGGACACTTGATTTTTCTGATCAAAAAATTAATCCCACGCTTGCTCCTCTCCACCCAGGTGTATAAATGGGAACCTGTGAGGGAAATAAGTCAATGTGCCGTGGCTGCCTTGTTTGTAAACGGACGACTTAAATCCCAGTGATCGGGGGGGGGGGGGGGGGGGGGGAGGTTAATGTCGAAGTCGGCTTGAGATGTAAATCGAAGCAGACTATAATCCGCATCTTCATCCTTTAACAATTTGCACGTGCGGAGACGAATACTACTGACCAATCAAGAATTGAAAAGAAGTGAATTTAATTTTATGAAAATTAACCTGTCAATTTAAAGGTGCATGTTTTGTCGAAAAATTGGAAACTCTTCGTTTAGATTTAGATGTAACGGACAAAGAAAGGTCCAATCATGTAGCCATCAGAATGTATTTATATATTTGGAGAAATGAATTATATTTAAAGAAATTGGAATATAATTATTAATTTAGAATATAATACACCTATGGCGTTGTTGTTATTCATTTCATTCCACGTTATTATACAGATGAATTGACATTAGGGAAAAGGGACGGCCTTGCCTTATTCGCCACGTAACAAAATGCAGTTAATGCGAGTCACGTTATGACGGCAATTCGCGCATGACGTGTGATCTAACGATTACATGACATTGTAAAACAAAAGTATATTTTACGGAATGCAAACATACAACAATAAATTAATGTCCACCAATAACTGCTGTAGTTTTTTGGAATTATACGTTGTGTATGTATGGTTTTCTTATCATATAATGCTTTGCATTAATTTATCACTGACTTATTCGGTCATGGATGTACTATCAAGTCTTTTTGTACAAACATAACTTTAGGCTGGAATTTTCCCACTTAATAAATAACGTCCAAACCTGAATTTTCTCTTTTGTCAATGACTAATTAAATCATCAAACCAACACTATAAAGAAGTGAAACGCCAGCTGTAGGAGTATGGAAGAGAAAGACCGACAATATAATTCATCACCAGAAATGTTGCACGTGTTGAGTATTAAGCTGATATGTTTGATCTTGCAATTATATATTATACATATATGTCAAATTGAATTCCGTTCAAATAAGCAATGTTCGATTTTTATGTTTCAATTTTCAACTATGTTGATTTTTAAGGTGAAGACATCTCAAATGTTCATCTTGTTCATTGTCCAATTAAAACTGTTCAATGAATAAAAACTTAAATGTTCAAAATGTAAAATATACATTAACTTGTATTTTTAAATCGCATACACTACGCATAAAACTTACAAATGTGCAACAGTAACTTTTACGAACTGCCAATATCCACTGTTAGCATGTAAACATGTCTAGATTGGTCAACGCGTATCTTTACACATTGCAATGTTACAAGTTTACTTCAGCACAGTTGGCAGTTGTTAAGTCGGTTTAACAACAATCTATATGCGGTGAACAATATTGGCGGTCTTTCCCTTCATATACGGGGTAGACGCGTCAAAATTATTTTTCGTCTTAGCCAGGAACGAATGCCTTCAAGAAGTTACATGTTTGTTTACAAATATTTAACTATTTTGTAGAATCGGAACTTGCAACATTTTACACTTTACAATTATACAAAAGAGATATTAAAATGTTGCATTAAAAAAAATTCTCTGTTAAACAAATGAGCTGAATATTCAACGCGTGCAACATTTCTGGTGATGAATACTATTGGGCGGTCTTTCCCTTCCATACTGGAGCAGTATTGCATTCTTATTATATACAATATGTTGTGACCAATTGCCAAAGCAGAACGAAACAGCACAATACGAAACAACATACACACATGGAACACTGGGTTCACCGCCTCGGAACCGGTCAATGCAAAGCAGTGTGGGTTTAAACCGGTTTAAGAGCGCTCAACCTCACACTTGGCCCAGCAATATTCATGATACATGAACGTGTAAATAAAAATTAACCTGAAAGCATTGACACTAAAATTTAACAATAATACAAGGGAATTAAAAAAACGTATTCAATTTAAATCAATATTTTGAATTACCAAAAAAGCTGATTATGTAACTGTAATTTGGTATTTAATGACATTTAAGGAAAAATTAATTTTATACGAGTGTAATTTCGATTTGAAGCATGGATAGCAACTGAAACTAATGTAACTGCACATATATATCTCCTTAAATGAATTAAGTTGTTAAATATCTTGAGTTTACTTTTAAATAAGGCTTCGTTATTATATAAAATATTTCGTCCTTTATTTATGGAGAAATATCCTGTAAACAACTTAAGCCATGATAGCTATGTAACTCTTGACTTACCATGGTATTTACTCTTCTGTTCATTTAATCGTAGCTAAATGAGTCTGCTTCTACTACAAAGGGTGCGTCCTTCAGAATACTGACCGAAATAATTGCAAGCCAGTTATTTGCACAGTGTTAAAACAGGCAATTAATATCCGAATGTCTAATCCGAATATGATAACGTTTTCAGTTATATCGTATCAATTTCATTTTTCGGCATAGCTGTTTAACGTCACTTTTGACCTTAGGTGACCTTTAATCATGACCAGTAAAATTCATATAAAATTTCCCGCCAGTAGGTACCAAATTAATAAATCCGAATTGTACATTGGCTAATAATACAAACATCACTGTAAACATTGGATACATCATTTGAACAGAAATATGAATATATTGTAAATTACATGTAAATTACAATAAATTAAAAACTGTCATGATTAAAAACATTCTCTAAACATTACATCGAAACGTTTTTCCTTACTTTACGAAGCATTATAGCATAAATCACATGTCTCTAAAATTAAGAGAAGCTATTGTTAACATGCCGTAACGGTCACACTAACCACTACAAAACACACTAAGTGTAGCAAAGGTACCCACAGTCAAACACATGCCCGCAAAGTCCAATAAGTCCAATGTAACTATTTTAATGCCTTTTTTATAACTTGCCAGATATAATATCAACACCACTGTTGACCAAATAATAACAGATATTTATGTTAAAATCTTCGTTCCACCAAATTATTTGCCAAATAGTCTTAAAATTATTGAATAAAGGATACACTGGTTAACTTATTTGTGTTTGGATCAGATTTGCTTGCTTTTGTGGCATTTGCTAGACTTTGCGTGACTTTGTAGTGATTAGTGAGACTCACTCTTACATAAATTTGTAAACAACGTTGTAATACACGCTAACGTCTCAAGTAAAAAAATGTAATAATTTATACTAGTGTTTGTCTATTGCAAGATTAAGTCCACTGATATATTAATTAAATGTGTAATTACTATCGTTTCAAGTGGCATCATTATCATAATAGTTATGGAACTATATTTCCTCACATTAATTTATGAGGGTGTAGTGTCTGCGGTTGTGTGATGCGCATCAAACCCAAGAAAGAATCGATGATTGCTGAATAATTTTTTATTTCAAGAGGGTAAAAATAATTAATGGTAGATTTCACCAAGCGCATAATTATATCTTGTTCTACGGGTTTTAAATGTACAGCAATAGCTCTTTCTCTTATTTTGTGTATCGGTTGCAATTGAGTTCAAACACTCGAACGATTGACCGCCCACGATGTTGACCTAATTCTTGATTATTCGCTATATTCCAGTTGCTTTACGGTGGTTTCTTCACACTGCAGTTTTGTCACACTGATTTACCGTAGAAAACGTGTAGAGGGTTCGTCACAATGGTAATATATAGGAGTACATTTTACCGTGAAACTTAAGCACCTTTGATTGACACCTTTCTTCTATTTTAAAACAACATAGTTTTTGTGCTGATCTGTTCATAAATTAAATACATTTAAACTCAATAAACGGTATGATAATATCCTCATATATTTACTTTCACAACACATCCATTTATTTGCAAACAATATTACACAAAACATAAATATTTACATATAAAACATAAAGACATAATCAAATACAACAAAATATTTCACAATACATTAAAATACAACTCGGCTAGATGCACTTTACCGGTACACAGTTGTTTACCACTATCGACAAAGCGGGGGTTTGGGGGCGGTAGCCCCCGATACTAAGGAAATATATAGGAAAAAAAGGATTATTAGGTGTTGCGTTAGATATTAGGTATAAGGTTTTACGTTTGCGTACCGGTAATGTGCAATTGCCCATACATCTCTACTCAATAATTCTACATACAAAGAAATCATTTAAAATATTATGTACTCAACAAACAGTACAGTCAGACTTCTGTCTGTTATATGTCTATGTTCCTTTTCAGACGTCGTGGAATGGGTCGTGTGTTGAATGGGGCCCAAGGCCTGCGATGTGTCTGCATCTCTTCAGTAGTTGAGTGGTGGTGATTTCATCGTCCTCATATTTGTCCCAAGTGTCGAATAGTTTTCCGTGGATTTCCTTAAATTTCCTTCTATGCACACGGCAAGCACGTGCTCCGACAATAGACAAAACCTTAAGTCCACTGTCGTCTCACGTCGTAGAAGGGGGACGAGCGTGTAGAAGCCTAGTTCGGCACGCCCTGCTCGCGTATTGATTCTTCGAAGCCACCCTGAAATCTTTTTTGTCTGTTTTCGCATTGCGGATTTATAATAAATTAATTTATATAAAAAACTTACTATTTCATGTCTGCCATGTTTGTCAAAACATATTGAACATGCATTCTTTACATAACTCCCATGTTCATGTAAGTTGTTGACATGTTTTACATATGTAGATTGTTATCAAAATATCTCTGGCATAAATGTTTTTTTATACGTTGTAAAGCCTTTACATTGTCAACATATCTTTGCTATGATTAATTTGAAAGTTCACGTGTTCCTCAATATTACATTTTTATATATGCTTGCGATACTTATTTTGATTTTGCATGTGTTTTTTACTTACACATCGCACATGTGTTGTCATATTCATTTCCACCATGACTTACTTGTATTTCATCGATTATTAATTTCCAACATTATGCAAATAAACCTTTACAATTACCTTCAGTAAATACTTAAGTTTAATGTCACAGTACAGTTCTTTTACACTGTTTTGCTAATATTTCATTTACATCAGTTTTGTGTTGCATTCTTTCTAAAAAGCTAATTACACCATCGCTTTACATGTACATGTTTATTGTGTCTTTTTTCTCTTATGCAATAAACACTGCATTGATATATTCTGCAACATCCATAATCCTTACATAAAATAATGTTTATTTTAATTTAATATCCTTGTGTACTTCTATCAAACTCTTATATAGAACATATTTACGTCCTTAATGCTAACTAGGATTACTAGCTTATTTAAAGTCCTAAACTATAATCTCTGAATTGCACTTTCGATTCCCTGTCCAGCCAAATAAAAAGTGTGAATATGTACAGGCATGTTTATTTATTTTCATTCATGTGTTTATATTTGGCAAAATCATTGTTCGAATTCCACGATTTTTCACTTGTTTCTATCATAATCTGCCTTTTATTCATTCTAATTTATATTTTCGTTTATTAGTGTAAATATGTTTCTTTGTACTTTGTTTTGTTCATTTTTTATATAATGTTTCTGCAAAAAATGCATATCACTATGATGCTTGCAATATTGAGTCTTTTATGTTTACATTCTACTGACATCTTAACACCTTATCTTCCAACATTATGCTCAAAGTTGTTCTCATTTTTCCTCCATAGAGACCAAGTACTGGTTCTTCCCAGGAAACGGACTCGACAGTGTCTATATCTGCCTATAATAGGCCTTCATGTAATAGTCAGAAATTGACTGTAGGAAGTACGAAGAAGAAGTAGAAGTATTTCAGTGGCGAATATGTTTTCTTTACCTATTGAAACTAATGTTTTACTTTTTAAATTATAAAAACCTAGTCATTACAATACTTATTGACAATAAAACATAAAATTACTCTCACCTCTTCTTGTTCTTAATTTATTTGTAAATACATTAAAATATATTATCTTATTATCTCTCACTACCTTCATGAAATACATGGTCGCTTAATTGCGTCTCCTTTCACTGGTGGCAAAAATTACAACATCAACGCCGTATATCTTTTTAAAGATATTTCTGGTTTCAAATCATCCCGAGAATCAATTTTATTTGCATTCGCGATAGATCTATCGATGGACAAAAACCATATATCAGTTAATTGTATCTTCAAACTCATTACAATATACTGTTTTATTTTATGCTTTCAGGTGGTTTATAGAAAAATGTCAGTGAATTAAAACTGATAATTTCACTGTTTCAACTGTGAAAATTATCAGTGAAAATTATCGATAATGTTCACTGTTTACTGTGAAATTACGTCATTTTTTTACGAAATGACGTCATTATCCCAGCGAAATTCTTTAGTTAAACTCTAACAATGTATACAAACGGTGAAAAAAAGCATAAAATAAAAAGAAAATTTCTTGCATTCGGTGAAATATCGATTTTAATTCACTCGTGATCAAAGAAAAAATATATTTTCACGAGTGGCGCATATTATTTTCTATGATCAATCGTGAATTAAAATCGATAATCCACCGAATCCAACAAATATCCTCTATATAATAATAAAACAAGCAGTTTAATTATACATGCTGATACGGCCTGACATCGCCTGAGCTATCTCTTCTATGTGAAAAATAATTAATGGTAATTAACATGTTACGCTAGTCGTACCGTTCTACACAAATCGATAAATGTAGTGGATTGAGGAGACTATTTTTGTATTCACAAAGTACATTAATATACTAATTTATGTAAAACAATGATAACATTTATAAGATTATACATGACGTTATTTGAAACAATTTTTTATTTTCATTTGTTATAAAGCAAATTTTAACCGAATTATTCCGTTTGATTTTCAGCTTTATAAGTGTGTTTCCCTAATTAATTTTAGGCATTGCTAAGTTGGCACTTGTAAACCTGATTGAAGACACGGTAACCCCGATTTGGTTTTCAAATCGCACTATTGCAACTCAGTTTTAATAGGGAATAACAATTACTTTTTGCATTTCGTAATAAATCAAACAAAAACAATACGCTTTGGTGGTATATTTATTGCATCCTCCTGTGAAGGGGACCTGTATTAGAGTCCGTCAAGCGCTCATTATTTAATCATTGTATCTGGTTTTTGCACTTTCTGTTCCAAAATACGTCAGGTTGAAAACAATCGATACAGGAAAAATGGAATGCCTTTAAATATTGGTCAAATAAACTATCCTACTTAGTATGTACTTACACACACCGAATAATAATAAAAGTCTATCTTAAGAACGGTGTGCCATTTCTTTAGTCCTCTTATTGGTATTGTACACAAAACTATTTAGAGATGTTTTATTGACTTTAAGTATATTTAGCTAATCTTCGGATATTAGCAGTTTTATAATTGGTGCAATATTAAAGGGACCGTCAAAAAAGAAAAGTTCTAAAATACCGTATTTTTTACAATCATTAGTTTATATTGATTAAAATATCACGACCGGTATATTACATTACTTTTTTTTTTAAGTTTTCATATGTTCAGTATATTCGGTAATACATTTTACTGGGTATGTCTACCAGGTAACTACCAGTTAACTATAAATAACGCAAGCAGATTGATCATCATCGACACGTGGTAAACCCAGGAATGCAAATTGTGCATGCGTAGTGAATTGTATATATTTTATATAAAAGAAAATGATCAATCTACTTGCGTTATTTGTGTGTCCATATCGTTATGCCACATATTTTTGCGATGAACTTTCGATTTCACACCTCGAAATTTTATAACCGAATTTACTGCAAATATGATCGTTTTTCAAGTAATGTAATATCCCAGTCAGATATCAATATAAACTAATAATTGTAAAAACAATACGGTATTTGAGAACTTTTCTTTTTTCGTCCATCGAGGTTGACGGTCCCTTTACGGTACAGAAACTGTAGCAGATCACTAATGGGGTTGAAAAATCCCTGCAACGCAGAAGCGTCAAAAATGGTAGTATATACTTAGGTCAATTATTTAACAACGACTTAACTGGAAAATCATTTTTATACCACATTTATATAGCGCCCTTTTCATACTCGAGATGTGCGTTCAAAGGCGCTTTACATTTTGTCCCAGAGCACTGGGTCATAAGTCGTTCGTTAACACCTTGGCGCAGTATGCAGCCACGGTACATTGACTTATTTCCCTCACAGGTTTTTGTAAATAATTGTTGATTTCTTCTTCAGATTACCTGCAATAAAACGTCTGCGACCCCAGTAAAATGTTTGAAAGCTTACGCGGTTAACACAACTGTCTAGAAGATTGGTCATCAATAAATGTGTGAGTTATGCAGTTCATAATATATTTTGAAAGCGCAGTTTTTATTTTAGCATCGACTTTAATCAATTTACCGATTGTAAGTGCCACCATGCCACAAAATGTACAGGTCCGCATTAGTCGAAATCCACATGTCGGCACATTCGACTATGTATGTTATTTATGAAATTAGACATTTGAAATGCAGGATCCTTCTTGAGCGTGGCTGTGACCGCTCCATCCCTGGTCAGTGTGCAGAGAATTCCATTGACACTGTCCGTCACGTATACCTTCTTTCCATCAGGGCTCACCCCAACACCTACAAAAAATCATGTACACGATGCTTTAATTTAAAGAGAAAAAACGATTGAGATTGCTTATTGTCTAGAAATAATTCGACAAACAAAAAAATACACGATATGTTCAATTGAAATTTCCTACCTGTATTATTTGTTTAAATAATACTTACAAAGCTTAAAAATGTTTATCCAATTAACATAAATCACTTTCTTTACATATTTAGAACAATCTAGATTGACATGGTACTGTCATTTCGCTGTGTAATATTTCAGGAGATGCTTAGAATAAAAGAACCGCGAGGATTTCCGTGATGTAGTTTTATTACTTCAAGGCCTAATATATTACACAACGAACATACAATAGCTTGCTCTTCTGTTTATCATACCTCTACGTCTCAATTTTAAAAGAAATAATAAAACATAATCGCTAAGACGCTGAATTTTTAGCTGAAATAAATATGATGTTTGACGTTTTACGTTTAAGTAATTGCATCATGAGCATTTGTGCTAAATATTGGTAAAGTATGTTATTTGTTGTTTTTGATGCTGGTGTGTCTAAAATATATTTATATGGACCTTCTGAATTAGTCTTGCTCAACAATTAGGTCAAATTCCATGTCAAATTGAGGTCCGGTGATGTCAGTGTTTTGAAAGTGTTTTTATCCGAAAGCTTTTTATTACTCGTTTACTGACATACAACCTGTTACATGGTCTTATTGTATTGGATTAGCAATACAAACGTAGCAAAATACCATCGCATCCTCCCGATTTCTCCTTAAATAAAGTATTCACTAGCCGCCCATCCATCGTGTATTGACACACTGCAGCAACGGACGTTGCAAACAGGTCGCCCTGGTGAGTCGTAAGAATGAATTTCTTTTACAGAGCTTACGTAACCAACAATAACCGCCATCTCGTTGGTTGATATGTTACACATGCACCATGGGGATTCAGGCAGTTTGATTTCAAGTATAAAATTGTACACCTGTTCCAGGAGTTTCAAGCACATATTGTTGTAGTCAGCAAAAATGAAGTTTCCGTAGTACGACTCGCATATGCTCCTTATAAAACAGTCCCTTCTATCGAGCGCAGTTAGCACTTTGTATCTTGAATTTTCCTTTATGCGTGCAGCCGTGTTTGTATCAAAGTGGTGATGTGACGCACCTTCGCGACATGCGATACTTCCGAACTGTACAAGAAGCAAGAAACTGCTCCAAGTCCTTGTTTAGGTGGAATTCAAGGTTTGCATTTGTAGATGCTTTTCGAAGAAATAACTTTTCGGAAGTGATATGGTCGATTTTGTTACATTTTTTGTACATAATAAACGATCATTCAGGCGACGTTTTTTCTATGTCTTCATTCATATACCCTTTAAACATTAACATTCTGTATTTTGTTGCAGTCGATATAGATTTTCGTTCATAAGTCGACGTATATCAATTATTTCTTCCATCACATGTTCGTATGACGTTTGGAGACAAATAATATTGTGTTCTCCTATCTTCACCGTATCCTCTAGACGTTTTATTAATGAGTCAATGGTTGTCCTCATTTGAGCTACATCTACGGTTAGTGTGATAGATTTTACCTTGTCAGTTAATAGAACTACCTAACTACATTGCCTGAAAAATAAATATGTATAACAACAATTAATAAATATATTTAAATGAGTACTTTTATTTCATATTGTATTATGAATAGCATATTATTTTTGTCAATATCATAAGTACAGTTATTTCTTTTAATAAGAATCATTTGAACTTTTATTATAATATCGTTTATTACATAATTTACTTATTATTATTACGATAATTACTGTTATTTAATTATTATTTATTTTTATAATATTATTATTTCTGGAAATTGCTTATCAAATTCCATACCGGCACCACGTTTTAATCTATAAACAATAATATTAATGTTATCATACTGTGTCAGTATAACGAGTTGGAAACAAACAATTGTATTTGGCCTAAGAACTAATTCTTTTGAATAATTAAATCGCTTACTTGTGATTACGGAGATGAAAGACGTGGCAGAGCAGCTTTTCATCATCTTCACAGAACATCGTCAGTTTCTCAGTCGTGTGCTCCTCACATAACTCCAGCGAACCATCAACTTGTTTAACTACAAGCCAATCGTCACCGCCCCCTTGTTCAGTATTAAATGATCCTTAAGAAACTTATCGTGCGTGAATACACAACTGTTACAGAAATATTTTGAACATTTCTTACAATTAAACCGTCCTTCTTTATATATGCCTTCATCTCCACGTATTGTACAACATACGTCGTAATAAACGTCAGAACCTTTGTTCTGCGATGTTTCCAACGTGGCCGCCATTTTTGTATAAACCTACCTTCGAGTTCCCTCTATCCAAAACGTGTACTTCGGTTGTGTTTATCTACGATAGCGTATCTACGCTTAGGCCTGGCAAATAAAGTCATTTGGTTTACACGTTAAGTTATGTTTATTGTTTGAGTTAATATTAACTGTGAAGAATACTGGTATTATAATAATATTTAAGTTACATTGAACGTTCAGTTTAATGATTACATGGGCTTTTTTAGCATATTTTGGCATGTATTGAAGTCTGTAATTACCTGCTTTATATTGATAAATGAAAACATTGGATCTAAAAAGCTGCAGAAAAAAAGCAAGAGTAAAATTAAAAAAAGAACAATAATAACCATTCACTGGGCTCGAACCACTGACCCCTGGAGTAAAAGTCTACTTTATATAAACAATCATGGTAGCATCACAAAATATAACGACAACAACAGAACTCTCAAAATTATTCAAACGTTGCGCGTTGCAACGCTTTATAATTTTCAGGTTTTTAAATCGTCACACGATGCATAAAATGGATATTTTTGAGCATGGTAAATATTCAGTATCATTGTTTCCTCACAAACATCATAACTACAACAAAAATTTGCGAATCTGAATCTTTTTTTTTTAATTTTGTCAATTTACCACAAAGTGACAAGGCCCCTTTAATATGTACAGACGTTCAAACAAAAACATAGGTACATATATCGCATGATTCATTATTCAAAATCCATAGTCGATGATATATGCTTGAATTGTTTGATCATTATTAAAACATAAACAACATAATTTGATTTTAATACTGACTTAATTTGTTTTTATTCCATGTTTTATTACAAATCAATTCTTTTGCAGTTTATAAAAGGAGGTTACAATACTTTTTTTATTAACAACGCTTAAAATGAATTTTAAAATGCACAAAAAGGTTGGTGAGTCGATCAGCCTCGAGATCCGATATAAACATATATATTCAATGACGATATTGAATGCAATCAAACGGTTTATTGTTTAGTTAGCTTGTCTATCGAACTGTATTGTTTCTTGGCTGTTTACTATTTTATAGAATGGTATAGAATGGCCAAATGGTATAATAGTAAGTTTGGAAATTTAGGCAGAAGCCTTTTTGTGATCAGCAGGTAAAATATCAAGCTCACGGGCCTGGTAACATGAAATTAAATAGATGTAACAGTTAAACCAAGTATTCATTTGAAGTACAACTTTAACCCATGAAAACATCTCATTAAGAGATTTTAGGTTCTGATCATCGTCGCGACATAATTCAATATGCAATTGATTCTATTGATTATGGCACTGTCAACAGAAGATGTGTTCAAGCATTTGTTTCTGAATGGAATAGTGTTAACCAGGTAACTTTTGCAATCTACTTTCATTGTAAATACAGTGGTTTTGTATTGAGTGCTGGTGCCTTTATGTATGCGATTGAAACAATTAACAATTTGTTTTACGTTGGGGAGAGGCATGACGCATAACTTTTTTACAAACATCTCTTGTTCAATTTAGAAATCACGAAGAAGCTGGTAACCAAACGTTGTTCAAACGAAAAAATATTCATTACGTAGAGTTTTTCCTTAATGCAAATATGCATTTATTTTTATAATTTTGAAACTTAAGACTATATTTTAAATGTACAATTTATGTGTCAAATAGAAATAATGAAATAAACATATTCAAGTTATAATCAATCACTTGTCCTTCGACACACATATGGTATATAATAAATGTGTATTATTGACATGTTCTGAAGTTCTTCTAATGCGTTTTCATTTACACGTTTGATTCATAATCTAATTGCATGTATAATCATAGTCGCTGTCAACGAAAAAAATATAATTTATTATTGCATGTTATTATGAATAAACTGACGCGTTTAAAGTGGACCCGAAAGACTTGTTCCCTAAAATATTTGCTGTTCTTCCTGCAAAATGTGATGAATAACCTTATATACAACAAATCAATGTGTAATAATCTCACATGACCAAACGTTACTAACGTTATCAAAATAACAACGTATTGCTAGTTGAACAACTTACAAGGTAATAATAACGCAGTTCTCACATATGCGACCCGGGATCAAACCCGGCTCCCCGATCATGGGATGCATATTTAATATTTATGAAACTTGGCGGAAATCATAATTTTAGAGTGACGTGAGGCGTTTTGTAGCCGATTTTTTTAAAAATCACCTTGTCATTTCTTCCGTAAGGTTCAAACCGGTAACAATTTAAAATATCTGTAAATAAAGTGATGTGCGAGTTCCATCCGTGTTCAAATATGAGACCAGTCGAAATAAACGGCCCAACAATAATTTATTCTTTCAGGTCAATTAATTTTAGGGCTGCAACGGATCCAAAAAATTTGTTCGGATCCGAGTCCGATTCCAAATATGGTTTCTCGCAGTTGTTCGGATCCGGATCCTGCAGATAAGAGAAAATTAGAATTTTCTGTCTAAATTAAAGTAATGATTGTTTTAGAAGTATTATTTGACTAAAAAACATTAAACATTTATTAACAAAAAAACATAACACATTTCTTGTTTAACATTGTAGCGATGTCCAAATAAAACGAAACTTTAACACTTATTCACTGAATAGTATGCTCGTTAAAATACACTTTTCACTTTTCATAAGTTTGATGTTTGTTAGCACAAAAATTAACATCAACATTACCCGGGTCCAGGCAAACCCTATGAGCACTGACAGGGTCTCCTGCTGTGGAGAAGATTCTCTCACTGGGCACTGAGGTTTCTTGCATCACAAGATAGCATTTAAACTTAGTATATGATGAAATATGCTTTCAAGACAATACATTATGCAGGAACACAATATGACAGGTCGCGAAATTATGCAAAATTTACCTGAATCAACTTCTAGCCGCACTGGATCCACTACCGTTGTTTATAATACAACTCAGAAAGACAATAAGGATTGAAAACTTACTTATTGCCATTATGAATTGCATTTGTAATGTGTAGATCCTCCATGATTTCGAATTAGTTTTGCTCTCGGGGCTCATTACGGAATGTGTAATGACAATATTTAGGTTACAATATACTAAATCTTTTTGGAGTGCAATGCTATACTCTTTAAAAACCTGGACATCATTTATAAGAAGATACAAAGAAGACACAATTCTCTGTGTGGGCACTTGTCATGACTTTATTTTAGAATGTTTCTTTGTACATGTGGTAGGGAAAACATTGATGTTTAACAGAAATTCACGTATTTGCTTGAAGGTTAAAGACTACATACGACTTTGACAGATGGCGGGAAACCCTCATCCACTGGTACGAACCCGGTAAATTGATGGCTGTAAAACAGTGACCGCTGATTCGCATAGAGTTCTTTCTTGCAAAACGCATGACCCCCCTTTTTTATTGTCTAAATCATTGCGGCTTGGAATGCTCTTAGAGAAAAGGTATGGTTATGGGATCTCTATGCGCAAAAGTTTGACTTTATTTTTTGTTGAAGTTATTGCTTTTACATTGAATTTGTGTAGGAAATCTTTTGGTATATTGTAACCTAAAGGATCTCGAATGATCTGCTATTTGACTGTCACTTGTCAATAAATATCCACCATTACACGTATGATTTATCTTTTAAACAGAACCAGTCTGTATAAAAAAACAATACTTGTGAAAAGGTTACGCATGCGCAATTAATTTCCTTCTATATTACATATAAAATAGTTGAAGTTCGATATCAATTTTTACCATGATCAAGCAATGACCCACTATATCATCATACATCATTGGAAAGATAAATGCATAATCTTTTGAAAAAATGGATGTCATTAAATTCTATACATTGTAACTCAAAATATCTACCTTAGAATAGGCAAACCGGTTTTTACAGCTGTGCAGGCGACCATTTTGGGCTCAAATAGTATGACCTACGTTCAAAGCCGGGAACCATCAACAGAAAAAGTAGATCACAAAAATGGCTTTTTTTCTTATTGCTTACAAATATACCTTTAAATTGATACCAAAACATTCCATTTGCAATGTATTTTACAAATCCTATGCAGCATGCACTTAACAATGTGTGCTAAGTATCAAACTGACTGCATGTAACCCTAAAGACAGGAGTTCCGGTTTGGGGTTATGTGACCAAAACAGCGCTAGGTTACATACAACTATGGAAAAAAATATCCTTAATCGAAATTTTAAGGGGTGGATCCGTACCCGCGAATCTGAAGTTGGATCCGATATCATCGGATATTTCGGGTACCCGTTGCAGCCCTAATTAATTTAGTTTGCACATACATATACATATCTTGGTGAAACTTAAGATATAGTAAGCATGCACGGAGACCAGGCTTGGAATGTAAGGCGTGTCCGGCGTGTCGGATCAAGATGAAAGTTACCTTTAAAAAACAAAGATTGCGACCAAGCAAGATATATATGTTTTCCAAGGTTTATTAACCTTATTTATTGTGTTCCATCCATGATATTTTGTATTATAATCTCAAATGTCTAATTGGTTTCCAGAGAATTCTGAAGGGCGGATTAATCGCAAAAACACAAATCTCTTCAGAATCCGCTATATGGGGTTGCCATTTGCCATCTACGCACGTTGCACCTGCCGGACCCTTTAACGTGTATCCCACGTGACATTAAAATATGAGCTTGTGAGCATGTTTTATTCGTTTGATGTATGACTCAAATGGTGCCATCATGGTGTTATCCATTTCGTTCAACACTTTGCCATGCGAAATGCTCCCTGGGTAAGGACAATAATCTGTATGAAATGACCACCGAAATACAATAACATTTAAAACAGAAAATAAATAAATAATTAAAAACAAAGCAATGCAACTATGAAGCGTATCATTTAAGTTTTTGAAATAAATATTTTTCTAGAGCATATAATGAATAAGAAACGTAAGTTTATTATTTCTTAAAGAACAGCTATGGATAATACGTTAGAGAAGTTCCAGTACAAATAGATGCATTAAATAATAAACAAATCTTACATTCTTCACAATACGGACTTCCTCCGACCCAATGGTCCAAACTGCACGTCAAATATGTGCCATTTATTCCTGATAATCGGTAACCTGGCAAACATATATATCTTGCTTGGTCGCCATCTTGGTTTCCAAAGAACACTCTCATACCATTGTAAATGTGCGATGGTTGTTTACTGCATGGGGCTAGAAAAAAAGCAAACTAGTAAGCAACTTCCTTTGGTGTTTGCTTAAACAACAAATTTATTGTGCATTTTAATTTGTGTATGCCTTAAAAAAACTTGCTAAAACATGCACAATAAAACATGATAAGATTGGATCATTAGGGATATATTGTTAAGAACCTCTGCTTTGACTATTCAGTTTCAATAACTTGGTTTCTTGTTACTTTTAAATATTTATTACTAAAATGCTATGCCAGTTCCGGCTGTTTTTAAATATGACGCGAGTCGACATAAACGGTCCAACAATAATTTATTCATACGAAGATAAATAAACGTGGTGTACAACACGTAAAGGAGACACACAATATAAGATGTTTGTAACCGCCAGCTCCCCTGTAATTATGCTAGGATAGTGTTTACAAAGCTGTACAAATGTGACGCACGGTCAGTCAATTCCGCATTTCTTCAGATTTTATGTAAATAATACCAGAAAAGTGTTATAAAAGCGTTCAAAATCAATGTTACTTAATTTATACAATGTTTATTCATCTTGAATATTACAATGAAACTGATGTGGTAACGATTTTTTAGTATTTAATATGTACGAACGCGCGTAGTAACAAAGCCTATTTTTTTCACAAAAATTTGAATAATTTTAGTATCAAATAGTAGCGTTATAAAAAATCGCTGAAATGTGTTTTTAACATCAATCCCATCGATTAAATACCACCGCTGCGAACAAAAATATTATAAACCTCTGCTAAATACAAGTTTGTTGTGCAATAAGCAACGATAAAATATAATGGAACGATGTTTTTATCAGTTATACCAGGGCAAGTGTCTTACTTTAAATACACTTGACACAATTACCTGGTAAACACACTGGTGAAGATGACCAACTTCCATTTTTAATGAGGATTGGACGGTTTAAAGCGGCGACCCAGCTTTGATCATGTTAACGTTTAGTCTTGTTTTGTTGTTTTTATCAATTGTACAGGCAACCGATCACGTGTGCGCAATAAGAAATATCTCTCCTAATTTTCTCGTCTTTTCAATTACATGTAATAATGACCTTATTTACGACTTTTAAATAATATGAAACATATCATGGACTATTTTATAAACAAAAGATAATTCATGATTGTAAGCATAAGCACCATACCTACCTTGCACCACCATCATTAAATACAAGGTTTTGTTGTGGCATCTATTTGCGCTGTTAAAATGAATATTTTTTATCCCATCTTTACCGCGACATTGGCGGTATAACATCCCATGTAATAAACTAGCCTCTATCCCACCTTGTTGAATAAACCTGTCGCGTGCACGTGCTACTTTTTATTCTACCACTGAATGATTTTTCATAAGAAATCTCTAGAGTCGAGAAAACTTTAGCTTTAAAATTATACGACCATCTACCTTTACATCTAGTCAAGGGACTTACTTTTTCGCCATACGTATAATTAATCAGCTGATTGACGGCGTCATAAAATGACCTACTTATTGCGTCATTTTCCGATAAATATGTGATGTCATCTTTTGATGTACACGAAACTAGTATGCGATGTCTGGGAATAAAACATTGAAGACGCACTTTTTCGTGTTAATGTATCCTAGATGTAAATATGAAAAAGTACATATTCTATGGACTACATACCTCGGATGGAACCGGTGAGACGAAGGATTTAGATACATACGTAATTCTAGCTTATTCGTGTTATTGATTTTCAGAATGTGCGTGCCTATTTGGATGTGAAATTGTGTTTGTAGAACATACTGTCAGATGGGTGTGTATTTTGGTTCAGTAGTCTATTCGAATTGTTTTGCTTTTTGATGTTAGTATTCGATGAATAACTTTTGTCTTTGTTATTTTATAAAACAAGTGTTTCAAAGCGTAATAGAATTATAACGGATTATCTACAAGTGTTTGGGTCACAAACTACAGGATGTGAAGGCTAGATCTAGACGCCATCAAAATCTGCAGCGTCCATGAAAAAAATAGGCGAGTATAGTTTTTTTTGGATAATTTATGTTTAGAACGGCTCTGTGTGTAAATCTACAAGTACGTGTATGTTGACATCAACATCATTTTGCCAGGAATAATCGCGCCATTTTGGATTTTGATCATTTTCGTTCGAAAATAAAATGAATTATATAAATGTAAAATCTTCTTTTCGCGGTCGTAATGTGTTACAATTTGCATGCTGCGTAAAATTGAATCGATGCATATGGTGATATTTTTTTCGTTTTACAGTTTTTGTGTAAAAAGTTTTAAGAAGATTTTTGCGTACCAGAACAAATACATACAAATACATTCGGCTCAAACACCGAAAGCGCTCGCCAAGGCTCGGGCTCCCGGTGTTCTAAGTCTCGCAATATAAACTTCTCTCTATTCAAGGCTAAACCTTGTATTCTTTATTATCCCATCATCAGACGTGCATTGTCAAAATAAACCACTGTGTAAAATATATTTTCCTTTATTTCGGCAATGCTGAAATATATCTGTCACGCGCGGCGGACTACTTTTTTGTATGACGTCAATTATCACGGTTGAGTAGGTCGCCGTTGTTTATTTTATGCATTGACTTTCTCGTCAATGAGAGGCTAAAAAAGAACAGAATGCAATAATTAACTTTTTTTTCAAATTATTGGAAATAAATTATTCAAAAATAAATATTTAAATATGTGAAATGATGTTGTTTTTTTATTTCATGTATTTTTTTAATAAGTCAGCAGCCAAATCACTTAATTTAATCAGCGAGAAAGAATTTTGCTGGGAAATAATTGTCGATGAGAAATTATTTCAGCAATATTATTCAAATATTCAAATATTGTCATGAAAATATTTCTGAAGGGTTTGGGTCGTTCAAATGTACGTTTTCACCGTCTTGTGTTTGACTAGATTTCTGCTGTTTGGCGATATGATGCCATAATAAAAGGACCACACCTTGTAAAATGATGTTTTTCCTGTTACTGTAGCTGAAGGTTCACCTTGCGTACATTTGGATAATACTTTAATTAATACATTTGTATATACTCGCATTTCAAGAGTCCTCAAAGACATGTTTATCATATGTGTCTTGTTCTGAGAAAACTGGGCTTAATTCATGTCAGTAAAGTGTCGTCCCAGATTAGCCTGTGCAGTCCGCACAGGCTAATCAGGGACGACACTTTCCGCTTTAATAGTATTTTTAGTTTTAAGGAAGTCCATCCTTACCGAAAATCAAGTTTAGGCGGAAAGTGTCGTCCCTGATTAGCCTGTGCGGACTGCAAAGGCTAATCTGGGACGACATTTTACGCACATGCATTATGACCAGCTTTCACAGAACAAGACACATAATCACTTTACACTACACTGTACATACAGTGTTTAAGAAGGTAGAATACCTAGACAATCTCCCGAGCTATATTACATGTATTTATTCGATATTCGTTAATTGATTAACATTGATAAATGGGTAAACAAATGAAAAAGGAAGTGTCTTCTTATTGAAAATCCATTTAATGCGGAAAATGTCGTCCCTGATTTGCCTTCGGGAATCCACAGTCTAATTTGGGATCACACTTTACGCACATGCATTAAGTCCCGTTTTATCAAAGCACGGTTCATATTAAATACATCCGGTCCGCTTACTGGAGCATGTCATTGTGGGTCCCATCCACACTCCACCACCAACACACCACGCTCGCACAACTGCGTCCCGGCTTTTGGCGACGTCAGACAAGCACTCGAACTGAAGCATGGTTCCCAGCTAGTATGACTTCCTGTCCGGATGTCCGTTGTCGATGGCGTTCGGGCTTTCCAATGGTTGCCCACACGAAATAAATACTTGTATAAATACCAACATTTTGTTTCAAAGTCGTTATTTTTTCTACATATGCCTTTCGTGCGTAATGATAATTTTTACATAATTATTTAAAAAAACAAACAAAACATTACAAACGTTATACACATTACATTCTCGATACATTTGTTTTTGAGTTAATATTTTTATGTGAAACATTTGTATTTCTCTATCACACCGTGCAATCGACTTACACATCGTCTGCGGTTCATCCATCGGCTGCGGAAGTGTATACATTTCGGGTAAAAGCGGAGTGTAAGTATTGACTTATTCTTTATATTTTACGTATTGAATTGAGCAGATTTGCTTGTGTTCTTTCAGAGCCTAAGTGAGAATGACTTTGTGAAGGTAATCCTTACCTTCCTAGCTGCTTACTTTTAAAGAAATCCGTAAGAATGTGGTCAAAAATCAAACAAAATTCACCACTGTTTCTGTCAAACTCTAACTACACAGGATTTAGAACAATGATAAATAAGAACAAAATTGTATTGAAATATTTAATCATTTTTCTTCGGTTATTCCAAATTACAGCATCCAAAATGAACACAAACATTTTTATCAACGTTTAAATTCGAGTGGGGTTGGAAAAACGGCCCAAGACAACGGCTGCGGCTACTTATTAGATGGTCATGACATCGGCTGCGAAAATAAAATTATGCTCAAGCCATCGGCTGCGGCAATAAAATTGGCATGATGAGATGTGAACGTTATTTATTGACCATATTCGATCGAACTATCAGATATTTCGATCACAAAAACAGTTTTATGATTTTCATTCGTATTTTGAATCAAAATGGGATGGGTGAGTGGATTTCGTTTACAAAAAATCATACTTTGACATTATTGAAACAAGTCATTTACCCGCAATATGTCTCCACATCATGTAGATTACACTATACTCTCGCTATGCCGAAGACGGATATATCGAAGTAATGGAAACTTTGAACATAAATGTTCATTCCCTTCTCAAATTTGAGATACAAGGTTTTCCTTAATTGAAAAGCATGAATGAATTTACAAACTTATAGACAGCTACATGAAGGTTGACAATAATGTTGGAATTTCCTACTGGAGAGCTTTCAGAATCGTTTTTCACCTGTATCTAGTTATAACTTGTCAGAGGTGTACGTGTATAAATCGGGTAACTATAATATCTTCTTTTATCTCGAAATAATTTGTATGGTTTATGAATTTCGACACTGCTGAGACATATCGCATTTAATCCGTTTTTAATGATGTAATTTAATATATGTCCAACTGAAAGCATCACAAAGTCACAAATTTACACGAATGAAAGAGACCATTTCGGAAGTGCGTAGGAATCATATTCATCACCATACCTGTTATATAACTATTTAATCGTCTTCCAAAGTGAAAACATAAACAATTCAAATCCTGACTTACCGCTGTTCTGTATAACACGGGTCTACCTGGAAAAGAAGGGAAGTAACCTACAGAGACAATCAGCGCGGTATTGCTCAATTTTGTATATAATAGCACATGTTTTTTTAATAACAGTGATTTTTTTCCATTATACAAGTTCCATTGGGTAGGAAATATAAGTATGTTCTTCACCGGAAACAAGGTGAGAATACCAGTCGTTATAACGTTTAAGGATTACAAACAATTAACTTTACCCAATCTGTATACGTCTTCGGCATCGCGAGAGTCAAGTGTACTATACATGATATGGAGACATATTGCGTGTAAATGACTTGTTTCAATAATATCAAAGTATGATTTTTTAAAACGAAATCCACTTGCCCATCCCATTTTATTTCAAAATACGAATGAAAATCTTAAAACTGTTTTTGTGATCAAAATATCTGATAGTTCTATCGAATATGGTCAATGAGTAACGTCAACATCTCATCATGTCAATTTTCATTGCCGCAGCCGATGGCTTGAGCATAATTTTATTTTCGCAGCCGATGTCATGACCATCTAATAAGTAGCCGCGGCCGTTGTCTTGAGCCGTTTTTCCAACCCCACTCGAATTTAAACGTTGATAAAAATGTTGTGTGTTCATGTTGGATGCTGTAATTTGGAAGAACCGAAGAGAAATGATTAAATATTTCAATAAATGTTGTTTATATTTATCTTTGGTCTAAATCCTGTGTAATTAGAGTTTGACAGAAAGATAGGTGAATGTTGTTTGATTTTGACCACATTCTAACGGATTTCTTTAAAAGTAAGCAGCTAGGAAGGTAAGGATTACGTTCACAAAGTCATTCTTACTTAGGCTCTGAAAGAACACAAGCAAATCTGCTCTATTCAATACGTAACATATAAAGAATAAGGAAATACTTACACTCCGCTTGTACCCGACATGTATACACTTCCGCAGCCGATGGATGAACCGCAGACGATGCGTTATTCGATTGCACGGTGTTTCTATGTAACGTGAGAAGAAACCATCGATATTTCATGAGTTTATTAGTCCTTACCTACGTTATAGTCAATGAGTGTTTACCTATGTTTTAGTCAATGAGTCCTTACCTACGTTATTGTCAATAAGTCTTTACCTATGTTTTAGTCAAGTAGTCATTACCTACGTTATATTCAATGAGTATTTACCTATGTTTTAGTCAATGAGTCCTTACCTACGATATAGTTAATGAGTCTTTACCAATGTTTTAGTCAATGAGTCCTTACCTTCGTTATAGTAAATGAGTATGTACCTATGTTTTAGTGAATGCGTCCTTACCTACGTTATAGTCAATGAGTCTTTACTTATGGTTTAGTCAATGAGTCCTTACCTACGTTAAAGTTAATGAGTCTTTACATATGTTTTAGTCAATGAGTCCTTACCAACGTTATAGTCAATGAGTCATTACATATGTTATAGTCAAACAGACACTTGGGTGTCGCCTGTAACTCAAAAGGTATCACGAACTTCTTTAAATATTGACGAAACTTTAATTTTTCAAATATTCAAAAAATTAAATATATACCATTCGTGACGTATACACCTACTTATAAAGCATTTTCGTGAATGAGTAAGCATCCGCTTTGAAATTGTCACATGTATTAAGCCTCCAGATTGTAAACCAAAGAATCCTTACCTAAGGTAAGGACTCATTGACTAAAACATTGGTAAAGACTCATTAACTATATCGTAGGTAAGTTTGCTGTACTTATGCTATTTTCGTTACATTTAGTCACATACGTTGATCGTTGATATATAATATAAACTATATCATATTATACATGGCCGAAAGTAAACGTGTTTAGATATTTAATGCAAAGTTAGCCGCTTCGAAACCCTGTGAGAATAATGTTTTGTTTTGTCTCTTTCTTATTTTTCTACTTCGTGAAGCTTGAATCAATCACGTTGATGGCACTCTTAAAACAAAGCTTATGACACTCTTACAACAAACCTCCAAAGTGTGGGAAAATATATTCAATTTCAATAAGAATAGATCAAATTCAAACAGTGCGTCTTCCTATTGGTTGTCATTTAAGGATGTTCGATCGTTTCCACTTTACGGTAATTGATTCACATTATCGTGAAAATTAAAAACCTTTATATATTTTCACGGTTTCAAAATATTAGGTTGGAATAAACGAGTGTAAATTCTAGTTTTACTGTTTTGATAATGCGCCTTCAAATTTTCGGCATTTACATATTTTCGAGATTCACTGCATTGAAACCAAGCGTTCGATTGCTTGACGTCACTTTGTGATCGACATCGATGAAACGCTTGCTTACGCTGTAGATGTTATTTTCTCACTCTGGATCAGCAGACGATTTATTTCAGCAGACGATTTATTTCATAAATCAATATATCTTACGGAGGAATCCGAGATAGCCGATGTATTACGATTGGTTATTTTCTGTGCAAATGCAAGCGTCTATTGATAACGAAACGATAATTTGTCAACATGAGAATCAGATACTTGGCTTAAAGGGATCTTTTCACGGTTTGGTAAATTGACAAAATTTAAAAAAGTTGTTTCAGTTTCGCAAATTTTCGTTTCACATAAACGCATTTTAAACCGTGTTTGGGGTTCACTATGGACAATATTTAACTTGATGGTGATTTGTTTGTAAGCCAGGCAGATTATATTCGACGTCATACTAATATGTTTTTGATATTTACAATACAGATGTAATGGGAAACATACAGTCTAATTCACAGTCAATAAATCGGTACGATGAGTGATAACGTTATATTATATACAATTACAAGGTCATTACATGAATTATGTGTTTTTTAATTCTAAATTTTAACTAAAATGTCCGCTGTTTTATATGACAACTGGTTTAGTTTTACGACGATCATATGTGTATGCATATGGTTTGGTATAAAACGCTTATAAATCATAATTCAATTCACGTTGCCATTCCATCAGTACATTTCGTATTGTTTCCAAAATAACGCATGCCGTAAATGTCGATTAAGTATTTTACCACTTATTTTTATTGCAATGGTAGGTGATTGGTATAACGCTCAGCCAATTCTAGACGTCCGGCTAAGCACTGTCTTATGTTATCGTTTATAATACAAACTATCGTTTGCTCTTCTTCAAACCAATTCACGCTTGTATTAACATTCAACTTTTTTATTTCGAGTGGCATAAACTATGTAACTAAACTAACCAGCTCAAGCTGGATTCCCAGGATTTTCAGGACACCGATTCCAAAGTGGTTGTTTGGACAGTAAACAATATAAAATGCAGTTAGTTTAATATATAAATATCGAAAAATTCAAAACATAGTTTAAATTATTTGACTGTTATGCAAAAACGGAAACTTTGGTAGGAAGAAAATAACACTCTCGGACCATTCAATCGATTTCGTAAATATTATTTTAATTGACGGACATGAAGGCATATGGACCGAGGGCAGACTTGAAAGTGATCTTAATTCAAGCACCATTTTAGATGTGCGTACACTTATGCAATTTGTCTTTTAAAAGCGTGGGGATATTGTATTGATCTCCGCTTTCTGTCCGTCTGTCCAGGGCAATATCTTTTCCTACACTATTAGCACTAGAACCTTGAAACTTAAACACATGGTAGCCATGAGCATATGTGCGACGGTGAACTATTCGGAATTTTGATTTGACCCCTGGATCAAAAGTTATTGGTAAATAAATGGGTAAAATGGGTAAAAAAACTAATTTTACTATTAAAATACGATGCAAAAGAGAATAAAAGTTTGCCCAAGGGTCAGATCAAAGTTCCAAATAGTGCACCGCCGCACATATGCTTATAGCTACCAGGTGTGTAAGTTTCAAGGTTATAGTGCTAATAGTGTAGGAGGAGATAGTATCCGACCACGCCCAGCCAAAGTTTTGTTTTAACATAACTTCTTCATTTATTCACCAATTGACATCAACTTAATACTGAACATCTCTTATGACAACACGGTCCATCCATGTCCACATTACCCACCCCAGGGCCATTGATAAAGGTAAAGGCAGCTTGGTTCCCGTCCTCTTTCAATTTTTTAAGACACACCTTTGAGATACCTTTTTGTTACTATTTCCTTTGCGATTTCCGTATGTTGTGATGTTTCGACAGGAAAAATTAAAGCAAGTGGGCGATTGAGTACATTTCCGGAAGATAACCTCACTTTACATGACCATTTCACCATCCCGGCTTGTATTTAATTCCTCGATTTTGGCCAGTTACCAGCTGCCTCTGGGTTTTTTCTTCTTTCAGAATCAGTACATCACAAACCTTTGGATATGCAGCCGACTGGATTCTACTTGTTTTGAGTCTCGTTTGCATTATCTCACGTAAGCTAATAAGGTATTAATCTTTCCTTATCTGCCAAAACTTGTCTAAAAGATTTTGACCTTTTTTCCACATACCTATGTTGGGATTTAACGGCAGGAAAATGACTTGGAGTTAATGCAACTGTTGAGTTTAAGTCGTCGCCAACATAAACTAAAGGTCGCGAGTTGACGACGGCTTCAATCTCTTTAATCAACGTTTGAATCTGAATTAGTGTTAGTTGTTTCCGACCAATTACTTTTCTGAAACATCGTTTTACTAGTCCAACTAACCTTTCATAGAATCCGCCCATCCATGGCGCGAGTTCAATAATGAAATTCTATTTGATATATTTACATGCAACGCAACTTTGAACTTCGTTACTACGTAGTATGTCATGCCAAACGTTTTCAAGAACGGAACTAGCTGCTTTGAATTGTTTTTCACTTGTAATTTGAATAGGAGTACCCCGTTGAGCAATGAAACGTCGTAAGCATAACATAAATTCATATGTGGTCATGTCTGAGACTAGTTCCAAGTGCACAGCACGTGTAACTAAACAGGTAAATAAGCAAATCCATGCTGTTTTCTCTTCACCTGTTGTTGAGTAAATGGGACCAAAGTAGTCCAAGCCTGTTCTCAAAAACGGCGTTTATTCTGTCACTGTAGACGTCGGCAGCGACGACGTCGGTGGCGGTTTATAACATCCGCCTTCATGACGTCTACACACTACACAGTTGTTTAATACAACCTTCATTCAATGTTGCGCGACCTTTAATAATCCAGAATCTTTGTCTTATTTTTTGCAAATGTTTGTGAGATACCACAATGCAATATCTCGTTATGCGTTTTCTCAATAATCAACTTGGTCAAATGTTCGTTTTGTGGTAAAAAGATTGGTCTTCTAGCTCCTTCACTTAAACTTGCATGTTCGAGTCTTCCGGTACAACGTAACAGCCCCTGTTTATCAAGAAACAGTCCTAACTGTTGTTGTCTGCTTGTGACTTTTTGCGTTTGCTACGTATGGAGATAATATCATATTGAAAATGACATTCCTGAACGTACTTCAACCACATAGTTTCCGCTTCTAATATTTCTGTGCTTTCTTTTGGACCACATTTACTTTCGTCTTTATTCAATTAACGCAGGAAACGTAACACTAATACCGTTACTCTGAACAGTTTAGTAAGTGAAGAAAATTTGTTGCAGTCAATATCAAACGGCGGACTAGACACACTTTTTTATCACTCTCTGGTTGTATTAATACTGTTACCTCTTTGTTTTCTTGGTTAGTCTTTTCCTCCTCAGACACTATTTCAGAACTATCACTTATTTTTTCACTATATTCTGGCTAGTCTGAACCGTGCTTTAATAACCATTGTGGGCCGTGCCACCAGCTTGTGTCAGTAGTCATGGTGCTGAGTGCTGTCCCTCTGGACGCCACATCCGCCGGATTCTCATTCGTTGGTATGGATGCTAACGTAACGTTGTTATATGCCTTAAATTCATTTACTCTGTTCCTCACGAAAACAGACAGTTTCCATTTCGACGTAACCCATTGTAGCACACATTTTGAATCCGTGCGCAAGTATTGCTTTAATAATGGCACTCTTCATTGTTCTGAGGCAAACTTAAAACATCTCAAGTCCTATCACGACAGCAAGAAGTTACAATCTCGGAAGTGTCAGTTTCTTTACAGGTGCAAGTCTCGTCTTTGCGAAAACAATGTTTACATCATTTTCGTTTGTCTGTGATACACATAGACAAATAACAGTAGCGTATGAACATCCTGAAGCATCACAGAAGCGTAGAAGGGTATTTTTCCTTTGGCTGCCATGGATAACACAAACACACCTCGATATCTGAATCGGTTCCATTTTGTGAATGTCTGACAAAAGTGCAGATCAATTCTCTCTATTCTCATCTGTTTACTCGTCGTCCCTGTCAAAGTTTTTCTGCCTTAACAAGCATCAGCAAACATTGATTGAGACGTTGTGTACAATTCTATTGCTTCACTGGTGGATTCTGCTCTTGTAATCAAATTGTCCACATAGATGTTGTTTCTTAGTTTTTCAGCTACTGGGTCATTATAACACTTTAGGTGGTAATCCACTTCTGCTCCTAGTAAAAACGGACTACTGATGACTCTGAAGGGCACCCTACAAAACCTATATTCCTGCACGTTGTCCTTGAGCACAGACGGGTTATCACAATCCTTTAACCATACGAATCGAGTAACGTCGCGCTGACTAGGTTGCAGTCCAATCTGCAGAAACGCCTTCTCTATGTCAGCAACGACAGCTATACATCGCATCCTAAATCGCAACAATATGCCACAAAGGTCTTGTAACATAACCGGACCCCTATACATGCACTCGTTCAGGCTTTTATTATCTTTGTTTGTCAGTGCTGACGCGTCGTATACGACTCGTAATTTGGTGGTTGTATTTTGTTTTGATATAACGGCATGATGCGGCAAATAATGTACCAAACCATCAACTGACAACCTTTCAACCTTTTCAACCTTTTCAATCACTCCCTTGTGTAGTTGATCTTTCATCACGACATCATAATTCATCAATAAATCGGGTTTTGTTTTCAGTTTATTCACACAACTATTTAAGCGACCGATGGTCAACTCTCGGTTCACTGGTAAATCTGGAAACTCCTCAGCTCAATGCCAAGTGACTTGGTAACGTCCATCTTCAAATTGAATAGTATCCAGGAACATTGTCATTGCGACTTCGTCATCCGAAACATCTTGTTTATCTATGATGCCTATAGACTCGAGTTTCCAAAAGTCCTCTAAGCTAGGCTTGATTGGCAACACACTATCTACAATTGTAAACAAACTTGTATTTGTTCATTGGCTTGCGTCATGATGAGCATGAATGGTCCATCAATGTCTCGATCAGATATCCTCCCGAATAAGATCCAACCAAACTTAGATCCTAGTAGAAACAAACCTGGATGTTGCTCGATTATTTGGCATAGAACGACATTCAGGTAGTAGTCGTTACCAACCAACACTTCAATAGATGACGACTGGTTTTCCGATGGTAACGTGTCGGCCAGATCTACACTTCCAACTATGTGTGTAATATTCTCTGTTTCCAAAACACTTACGGGGATTCGGTGCAAGTGCCCACTAACGGTCGGAACGATATTAACATTAATTGATTAATATTCACCTTTTTTTTATTTGACATCAATTTTAGCAAACTTTGTTTTGATACATTGAGTAGTGTTACTACCAAACGTAACAAGTTTTATTTCCTGTTCTTCTGTTACTTTGAGGTGCAAATTACGTGCTAACTTTTCAGTTATGTGTGTACGGTGAGATACCTAATCCAACACAAGTCTTACAGACAAGGTGTCAAATGTATTTGGATTCTTTATATCCGTGGTTGCTGTCTGCATAAGTACCATTTCATTAGATGATACAAGCACATTTTCCTCCTGGCTTCATGACCTATCTTCAAGCACTTGAAACAACTATCTTTTAATTGTTGCTTTCTCTCGGATATTGTCCGATACTTCGTACACTCATCCCTCCAGTGTTTTTGCTGACAATACCGACATTTATCAGCATAGTTGTCAGCTGATGTTCTCATTGGAGACGACTTTGGTTTATTGGCAGTAAGAACATGAGCTGTACCCTGTATACGGTCGTGACGAATGTTGCATAGGAGACCTTTTATACGGCTGTGTTGATTGCTGGATAGAAGGTACTTTATATTTATATCCTTTATTAATTGGCCGCGAATCAACAACTCCTTTCTCATTTTCCTTTCCTTCCTTCTCTGCTCTTTCTCTGGCAAGAATATATTCACGCAATGCATCTCTGAGCGTTGGGATAGTCCATTTATTATTTGCACCATCACGTCTTATCATCTTATCATCGACACAAATACAGCTTGATCGATATCTTGCTCTAGTGCCTCCAAACTGCGTAAATGCTTTTCCACTATATCAAATAGAGATCTTAAACTACCGGTTTTGTTCGATGCTGGTTGTAAATTAATCAATTGACTGTAATGTAAATCGACAACCTTTTGTACATTTCCGATTCGATCTCTAAGAATTACAATGGCTACGTTGTAATTAATGTCTGATAATGTCAGACCTGACACTGCTCGTTGTGCCTCTACATATAACTTGTTCCTTAAGTAATTACACTTTTCTCTGTTTGAAAGCGTTTTATTTTCATGCACAGAGCACTTAAAGGAATCCCAGAAGTCACTCCATTTTGTTTTATCTCCTCCGAATGATATTAATTCAAATTTTGGTAACTTCATGGAATGTTTACCTTTGTTCAACTGACTTTCCATCAGTTTTTCTTGTTGTTGAATTTGTTTTTGTATAAGTTTTTGCATGTCGATCTTTGTGCAACTCCATATACTCGGCAGAATGCGTAACCTCACTTGGTTCTTTCATCAACTGTTGTTTTTTTCTTTTCGCCTTCACAATAAGCAACATCTCTTTACACTGTTGCAAATTTAAAGAACACTCAATAGCCTTTGAACACAATTTAATATCTTCTTCGGTTATTTATTTTAAAAGCTCAGGATCACTTTTATGGATTGCTGTCGCCAACCTTTCACTTTGCAACTCGAATTTTTCACAACAAATTTCTAAACTTTTAAAACACTTACTTGATTCAAAAATGTGCTTTTCAATCTCAGGGCTGTCCGTTGAATATTTTAGAATACATGTGTATGTCAATTGTTTATGCTTACATATGCCAACAGATCAGCCCGTACATATATGAGGTTATATTTTTAGTGTAGGTTTTCGGTCCGCTACAGATGCATACACACGTGTAATAAAGTGTTTAATACAGCCTACACAGACATATTTGCCACTAACAAGGCCTTGCAATTAGATGAAAAAAGCATTCGTATTGTGTGGCAGTTTTCCTTGTTTATTTTAAACGATGTTGAGTTCATGCACATTTCCAGAACGTAAATACACTGAATAATAATATGTTTAGTTCTACCTGTATGACCACTGTACTATAGACAGCCTTTTTATAAAATGAATAGCAAGTATGAGTAACATGTTTAAGCATGTCCAACTTATTTAACATATTCGTTGAACAGCAACAAAAAGTAAGAACTTTCACCAATTTTAACAAATAAGCAATACATTAAGCAGCTTGAATGTATATTTATATATATACACTAAAAGCTTACATGTTGGTGTGGCAGATGTTTTCCCACACATTAGCTGATAGATTAAGTTTTATATTCTATATTTAGTAGGGCTGCAACGGGTACCCGAAATATCTGATGATATCGGATCCAACTTCAGATTCGCGGGTACGGATCCACCCCTGTATGTAACCTAGCGCTGTTTTCACAAGTATTGTTTTTTATACAGACTGGTTCTGTTTAAAAGATAAATCACACATGTAATAGTCGATGTTTATTGACGAATGACAGTCAAAAAGCAGATTATTCGAGATCCTTCGACTTTTATTGTATAAGATTGTCATGGTCACAATATACCAAAAAGATTTCCTACACACATTCAATGTAAAAGCAATAACTTTAACAAAAAATAAAGTCAAACTTTTGCGCAAAGAGACCCCCATAACCATACCTTTTCTTAAAGAGCATTTCAAGCCGCAATGATTAAAACAATAAAAAAAGATAGGTCATGCGTTATGCAAGAAAGAACTCGACGTGAATCAGCGGTCACTGTTTTATGGCCATCTATTTACCGGCTTCGTACCAGTGGATGAGGGTTTCCCGCCATCTGTCAAAGTCTCATGTAGTCTCCAATCTAAAAGCAAAACACTGAATTTGTAGTATACAACAATGTTTTCCCTACCACATGCACTCAGAAATATTCAAAAATAAAGTACTGGCAAGTGCCAATACTGAGAATTGTGCCTTCAAATAAATGACGTTCCATTTTTTAAAGGGTATAGCATTGCACTCCAAAAAAGATTTTGTATATTGTAACCTCATTGGACATTCCGTTATGAGCCCCGAAAGCAAAACTAATTCGAAATCATGGAGGATTTACACATTACAAATGCAATTCCTAATGACAATAAGTTAGTTTTCAATCCTTATTGTCTTTCTGAGTTATATTAAAAACAACGGTAGTGGATCCAGTGCGGCTAGAAGGTTATAAGGTAAATTTTGCATAATTTCGCGACCTGTCAAATTCTGTTCCTGCATCATGTAATGTCTTGAAAGCATCTTTTGTCATATACTAAGTTTAAATGCTATCTTGTGATGCAAGGAACCTCAGTGCCCAGTGAGAGAATCTTCTCCACAGCAGGAGACCTCGTCAGGCATAGGGCTTGCCTGGACCCGGACAATGTTGATACATGTATGTTAATTTTTGTGAAAACAAACATCAAACTGTATGAACAGTGAAAAGTGTATGTTAACGAGCAAACAATTAAGTGCATAAACCTTAAGGTTTTGTTTTGCTTTGACATTGCTACAATATTAAACGAGAACTTTATTTTTTTTGTTAATAAATGATTAATGCTTTGTAGTCAAATTATACTTCTAAACATTGATTTCTTTAATTTAGACATACAATTCTCATTTTCTCTTATCTGAGGAATCCGGATCCGAAAAACTGTAAGAAATCATATTTGGATTCGGATAAATATCCGAACAAATGTTTTGGATTCGTTGCAGCCCTAACATTCAGTAAAATTCTTAATGATCAATATTGGCAATTCCAAAGCCGTATTACACGTTTTAATTATGTTAATGTTTCATGGTGCGTCGTAGGCATTGTCTTGCATGGTAAAGGCCATTGGTCGCTTGTCTTAGATGACAGATTAGCTGGTATTAATAATACGTTTTCTTCTGAGACCGCCTGTGGCGTTTCCTTATTCCTATAGATTGGTTAAAAACTTATATATGTTTTATTGTAATCAATAATTGATATAATAAATAATTAATGACTTAATTCAAGTTTCATAATATACTGAATTATTGTTGTGTATAATTCCTACATTGAAGGATAGGGATGTTAGAAAGCACTTAAGAGGCACCCTATTATTTAAAAATATCACTTTCCTATTTAAACATTCATTTCAACGCATCAGCTTTGAAGCCAGCGGAATGGGGGGGGGGGGGGAGGGCATGTGCTACATTCCCCAAACAATTCAGCTGTTAATAGTAACCAAATATTTAGATCAACTTCTTGCACATTGTATATACAAACCTTTATGAGACTCTGAGTCGCTCAACATACCAGATGGCGTCTGGTAAGGTCAAGTTAGTGGGTTTGTTTTAAGTCATAATTTATTAAATATAATATGTGTACTTAGTATTCTTCCCCATACCTTAAAATTGTATCATTTAATGTTAACCATAAACATAAACCATTCATGTAAATAATTATTTAACAAGCTTATAAATACCCATACGTTTCAGAAGTGTCATTTACATGAAAGCAACTTTTACACATTTCCTAAAAACACATATTAATGTAAACATCTCACAAGACAATATTAAATGAATGGACATGTTTATTTGATGATTATCCATATACAAATTCAATGTTTTATATCCTAGTTTAATGACGAATAAATTAATGCATTGCCTTTAAATAGAATCAAGTTACGGTTTACGTTTAAGGAAATATATTCAATACCAAATAATCAGAAATTTCGGAAAGTAATTATAAAATTGACAAGAGTTTTCATTGCAAAAAAATCACCATAATTTTCCGTTCTTTCTTTTCGTGTAAAAGATAGAATTCTTATTAAGTTTAAAAACATAAAATAAGGGAGCAATTACACATATAGATTTGACTCCTAAACGCAATGACAATATATCATGTAGTCGGTTTTATCCAGTTTTTCTGTTGTTATTGTTTTGTTATAAAAATAATTTGAAGCGAAATAATAATTTTACGAAATGCCAAACAAAACAATTGGTCAGCAATAAATGTTGGATATGTTTGTGTGATGTGCATTTACACAATGTGTTAGATTTAGCGGTTAAAATAAATAATAAAAATATCCATAGCCTCCACGCAAACTCTAAGCCCACTTTTCCACACTTTTTCCACATCTGTTTATAATCAGTGTATAATCAGAGTAAAATACGCTTTCATATAATAAGTATTGTATAAGGCCTATGTGAACAATTCACGAATATAATTGACGATTCTTTAAAAGAGGTTTATATCGACCATAACGGTTATTGTGAAATAAGCTTATGATTGCATGTCAGCTTTTCAAGCTTGTGTTGTTATCCGGCGTTTAAATATGACGAAGGTTATCAACTTGATTGGCCTTTACCTAGGGCCAAAAAATAATGGAGCAATTGTTCGGCTCGATTTAATGACTACAATTTCGCATTTGATTGATTGTTAACGAAGAACTTCACAACACAGCGTCGAAACTATTTAATGTGAAAATTACTTTATAAAGTGAGTGTTTGTGTGGGTGTGTGGGCATGTTTATTTACAAGTTAATGAGGTCCTTCTCCGCCTAAGACTTCTTTATATGAGGAACCCTCAATAGTTAAAATTAGTAACGTATTATATGAAACGTGTCTCTCGAATAACATAGATCATTAACATTTAAATAAAATATAGGCTTTTTAAAACAACGAACAGATTGTAAATAAATGAATGTTAATTAAACCGTTGGTTTATATGACAATTTGTAAAGGCTTGAGTTATCTGCCAGTGACGAACTAAATAAATATAGTACTTATAAGCAGATCATAATGTGTGTGTTGCACTTATTGTTTCCGAAATAAATACATCTCGAATCGTCAGAACCTTGCGGTAATTGTGGAAGCTCCACAACGCGACACTTGGATGTCCGTTACATGTATTTAGGAGTTGCTTTTTTAAACGGTTCCTAAGCGGTTCGGCATATCTATTTAAGTAATAGTGTATTTAAAAAATATGTGTATATATAACGGAATACAATTAAGAGAGCTAAGTTTGAACTTAAAATACACGTATTACACTATGGTAATGGACATTGCATGCTGATGTGCATTCATTTAAATATAAGATTCTTAGTTATTTTTATTTAGACCTTAAGACCTGTTTTGGTATGATCTTTTTTTGAAATCTTAATAAAGTAAAATTAGAAGGTGCATAATGAACTGGCGTTTTTCTGAGTATACAAAATTAAGTATCTGCCACCCAGGAAGATACTTTTGGTATCATCTTCTGTTTGAAATCTTAATCACATGAAATAAGTAGGTGCACGTGAAACTTGTGTGAATCTGAGTATGGAAAATAACTAAAATGTCAGCTAGAAAGATGCCGACGTGAATAATATAATACATATATTTACGAATAAAAACATATTGTTTTTTATTTGTTCAGAGATTATAGCTCTTATAAAGGATCTTATTTTAAAAAATGAATTGAGACGCTAGAACAGTTATAACCATTCTATTTGAAAATATGACACCTACTATCAAAATGAAAGTGTAATAATATTTGATATATTTAAGCTACAATTATATTACCCCCCCCCCTTACCCTCGTGCCCTGAATACTTCGTATTATTTTATTATCGATGCCTTCCATCTTATTATGAGACTGTCTAAAGCTTTATTTTACACTTGGACACAGACAAAATATAATCAATATCCCTCAGTTTCAGGTGGCGAAGAGCAGACGACAATATGGCACCATATGATGGAGCAAAACATTGACCCGGAAGAAGTTGAAAGGTCAGTTAACAAATATCGCTTCTTTACCTCATCCAGTTATTTATTTCAGTTTGCCATACCAAAACGAAAACAGAAAAAACTAAACGTGTGTATATTTGATAGTTTCCCATCGTTTGAAAAAAAAACTAAGCTCAGGAAAATCCAACAAAATTAATGTACATGCACTGGTAAACAAATACTTTCACCGTTTACGTCATATGGGAAGTAACCGATATTGTCGAAATCTTAGCAGCGGTTACTTCCCCTATGTTCACGATGGAAGAAATATATGCGAGGAGATAGCGCTACAATAAAATAGGCTGTTGTACTTGTTTGTCCGGTTTCATATTGTTCAGTCTCCCGTTGGCTTCTCAGACGGATGGCGCAACCCTTTACGACGATCTCATTATACGTAGAGGGCGCTCTAGACAGCAGGTGCGCAACATGTGGTGATTATATATGTGACGTCAGAGAAAAATATCTGTACAAATTTCAATTTACCATGCGAGTTTTAATTGAGTGTTGATGCGTGCTATGTAGCTGATACTTGTACTTGTATTTGTTATATGAGAGAGTGTATGTTAACGTTCGCAAAATGAATAAGATTTTGATTAAAACTATCTATAAGACTCTTCTCGTTGGAACATATGCGTGATATTATGCAATACCGTATGATGACGTCATTAATATGTCGCTAGAAAAAAGAAATTTATTCGAAAAACTATGCTACTGTATTTCAATTTCATATTACGACTTATTCTACTACAACAAAATTGAGCTATAATATACGATTTAATGTTAAAATAGTTAGAAAACGGATTACTCGTGCAAAGTCAAATCTTTCACTAATTCATAATGATTTTAAAGAAAATGGCTTTCTGATAGATTATCGGAATAAGGCTTAATAAGAATCGAGTGCTTTTGACTTGCAATCATATTTGAATAGCATTTCAACAGTTTTTGGAAGATTTTTTAAATTCCTTTTTGACAATTCCATTTTGAGAGAAAATAAACAGTCCAACTTAAAAAATCTGACATTTTTAAAAATAAATTAAATTTATAAAATTGTGTCAAGGTCACCTCGAGCATCCCGAGGACCTGGTGTTTGAACTCTCAAATCATGACCACTTTAAGGACAGACTCGAGTTCATCCGCTTCCGGTTCCGGTTGTTGTGGCACCTGTTTGTAATAGGTGACGGCATAGCTACTTTAAGAAACTAATATTGGTTTGTTGATCTGAAATGCTACGCTTTAGATATTTGGTTTTTTAAGTGCTGGTATTTGCTTATTCTAGTTACAATATCTGCGGATACTTAATTACTAATACAATTATGACGACTAATTTAGTATTGTTTTACATGAATATTTTGCATTGTTTACTGTCGATGTTCGTGAATTGTATGATACATAGTTTTTTCGCCTTTTTAGATCAGCAAATGCGGGAGCTTAACACGGCGTGCGATGAAGTCTCAACCAGGTACGCAAGTTGTTCTTCCTCATCATCTTCACCGTCTTTACAATCAGTATTGGTTTCAATCGCATCACTCGTAAAAGTGAACGTCTGAGGAGTTGTTAACGAGCTGAGACTTTATAAAGCTGACCACGTTTTTTCGATCAGTCATCGTCTATCTGGCTACCGCAGTGGTTGGCACACACGCTTCTTACTAGGCTATCCGGGTCGTCATCTTCATCATCATCATCAATATCATCATCATCATCATCATAATCATCATCATCATCATCATCATATTCACAATATTCATCATCATCATCATCATCATTATCATCTTTATCATCATCTTCATTCTCCTCGTCCTTTTCCTCCTCCTCCTCCTCATCATCATCATTGTCATTATTATAACCACCACCGTCACTGTGACAGTTATCAAAGCTTTTTGACAACAAAAATTTCGTGCTTGCATCGCATAGAAGTTTTGCAAGACAGCTGTAATAGTTTAGTTACTAAATATTTTCAAACGTATATTGTTCTCTCCCCTTTTGTCAAGCACACCACTAAAGAACCTCTTAGAGACGCTTCTATCAGTCGGAAACTACATGAACGGAGCGACGGAAATGGGACAAGCGGACGGCTTTAATCTCGACGTCGTATACAAGCTTAAAGATCTCCGAGACAGTAAAATAGGGGCTGATTTTTTATTTTATTTGATTATATTTCACTGATTGTTTTCTTTCGGTGGAGAGTCGCGGGGTGTCTGGTTAAATATGTGTGCTTTTGTCATATGCATCATAAATATTTTTTCCGTTGAATCATAATGTTAAAGTGCTGCTCATGGTTATAACGATAATGATGATATTAGTTTCATAATCAAAATCATCTTAATCTTTGCAAAAGAACTTACCCAATGTTCAAAATAAAAATGAGTTCATCAACGATTAAAGCATGGTTGCAAAAAAAACGTCGCATGTTTTATGTATTGAACTGAGAACTTTTAACAGTTTATTTGCAGGATGGAAAAGGAACATTGTTGGAGTTCGTCTTCAAGACCTACTGTCAGGTATTTGAAAGCGAGGTTGAGATTGGATGCTCCACCCGTTTACGGTTACCCGAACCTTCCAACATGAGGCATGCGACCCTGGTAAGAGCGTAGAGCTAATGTTCATGCAAATATCTTAAATGAGCACTCTTCTGGCGTTATGTTAATTATGTTAAAGCCCTTGTTACTTTTTATTTCTTTTGAAAGTAAACAGATGAAAATAAAAACAATAATTATAGTAAATAACACCACCATTTGTACGTTACTTTACGAAACATTCAGCGGATCGAATCAAAATGCAGACAAAACATGTTGATCTATATTTATAGAGCTCTGATATTTTATTGACAAAAAGTAAACTATGTACCGTAAAATTTATAATATAGGTTATTATAAAATTTTATTTAAGCATCTACGTATTGTTAAAAACGACTTTCAATCATTATAAGTAAGGATACATGTGATTTACCTTAGAATGTTAAAACCCCCAGAAACAATGTCATCAATCTTTGATGCAAGAAACGGAGTTATCATTTATATTTTACAATTATGAATGGCCGCTGTTATATTTTCTAGTAACTATAGTTACATAGTGTGTTGTTTAAATTCACAAAACTTACTTGGCATCGTTATTTGCATTTATTATAATGTAAAACGGATAATACCTTATGATTCAAAGGACAAAAGTCCAAAATGTGTTCAAAGGATCGATGGATAAGAATTATGAGTTAAATCATTTCGATGAAATTTCAACGTAGTTATCTATACACCCTCACACACGGAATATGAAAGAATCGCATTAAATACGATATTGGTGAATGTCTAATTAAATATATAACATGTATGATTTACTAACGTTTATTGACGATGACACACTATATCTACAAATATTGCTACTGCCCAGAATCATTTCAATTCTTGTAAGAATGTGTGAACCATAACACCATAGTTTTGAAAACCACAAAACTAAAATATAAACTACAGTCGAAACTCGTTGGCTCGAGCTGGATTGGCCCAAATTTCCGGTTGGCACCAACTCTCCTCGAAGCACCGATTTTTTATTAATACATTTTCATATTACTTCCTGTCTGATGGTTCGAACTCGCTTCGGGTCGCATAAAGCTGTTAAGCGATTAGGAGCGACTGATTAAAGGCACACACGCATGTCATCGACTTAATCGTTAATTGATTTGAGTAAACGATGAAGAAGACGCCACGCCAAACCCACCACCGAAGTCGTCCGCGAAGTCACCCAAGTGAGCGATAAATGTAATCTAGAAATATATCGAGGGGTGCGAAGACTAACAACATTTACAATGTCAACTTGATGGAATACACAAATTCGTATCCTCACGACAACTCATTAACACAACACAGACTTACATTATAGCATTCTTTAAAAAAATACACGAAGTACTGTATATATATTTTTAGCGATGTGTATGAATGTTTTGTTTCTTAGTGTCGTTTTTTACATGTACCCGTTAATTTAAATATTTTGCAGAATCATGTTAATAAACAAAAGTATATTAAAAGTGAATTGGCTCGAATTCCGGATGGCTAGAACTTTTGTTTTCGGTCCCGCGAGTTTGAGCCATTGGATTTCGACTGTATTTTAAGACGCCACTTATGCGACATTCGGTTGTGCGAAAACATATGTCAAGGTATAGTTCTGTAAATCTTATTTGATCGTAACATAATTATTTTATTGTTGAACATGAAGTTACTTCCAGCTAATTAAATGAAACACAATGGGAGAGACCAAAACACCTTTTCACATACTTGATGAACAACTGCACAACATCAAGATATATGTAATATATGTGATCTACATTAACTTATTACATTTATTGAAGGACACATATTATGCAAGCACGTGCATTTTGTTGAAAAAATGTTGTACATATGTACAATACAAACACAATATAACCCTTTTGTTGCATATATTTTTACGCATTTTTAGCTTTATCAATAATTATTTTGGACATATTTCACACATTCTCTTCAAACAGTTTTGCGTTATTCAACCTAATTAATTGATTCAAACCCATAAACCAATGCGGTATCGAATAATAAAACATCCGAATAACCTTATATCAGATAGATTACATCATTACTTTGAAATAGTTCACTTCAAAACTTGGCGATGTTGATGACTAAAATTAATAATCACAACACGTTTTCGTCATTTTTTTTTATATTTCATCAGGGCATTTTTTGTATTGCTTTTTAGAAATAATGGATTTATTGCAAAACAATTTATGTATAGTATAGTCAGAGATCACTTTATACTTGTGTGCAATAAATAGCTGAATGAAATCATTTAGATCGCAAAAATAATATAAATATGTATGAATCTCCTTACTGCAGATGCAATTTGTCTGCAGTTTATTTGATCTGCTGCGATTTTCTTATATCGACGTACATGGGGTGAACACAACATACAATGGCGTCGTTTTTATTAACACGCTGTTGTCATAACGTCATACTTCTGAATTTGTTTGCTATATTCCACAGCTAGGAAATGTTAGTATGTTTAAGTACGATTATCTCGCAGATATTGAGAACTTGTGATATTGCGTCAATTCCACTAAGAAAATAAAATACGGCGACCCAAAACTGAATTAAAAACGATCTCAATCTTGCTGTCATGTTACATCTCAATACTATCTTAAATAAGCTGCATACAAAATATATTTTGTTTTGTGTTGCATACTAAAACAGTTCAAATTCATATTGATTGCCTACAAATAAGAGCTACTAAGTGTGCCTTCCTGTTTCACATAACACATCGATCCTTTTATATTTATTCTTTGGTATAAGTGTCCCGTTCGTTTGTGGTTTCTATTTATTTCATCCCATATGAGTAGTTAATTGCCAAATGATCAATTATTACAGTTTCCAAACTGGCTTTTTAAACCCATTTATGTCAAGCGTCTAGACAAAAAAGGCCATGGCAAACAGCGTAGACCCAGATGAGTCGCCGCATGATGCGGCGTCTCATCTGGGTCTGCGCTGTTTGCTTAAAGGAATTTCTGTAAGAAATATTCTTAATATAGAAATAAATACACTAGACATCCCTAGTTTTGGAAATGAATTGGTCCAATTTAGAAGGATGGGAATGTCCACTGGGCATAAATGGGTTAAATTTCCTACTATTAGTACGTCGTTTATTGTCTCCCTCGTGCAGGTAATCGACACCCGTTTTCCCACCAAAAATATTAATATGAAGCTTTTCCCTCCCTAGATTATTATTACACATATTGTCCATGATATGTCATTCAATATATATCTATCAAGCTTATCCCCCGTTTTCGGTTTTGCATATTTACCATTGTTATATAATGCAATATATTTCTTTAAAGCATATACCGACATATTCGGTTTAAACATTTGTCCATGTTATTTCCCACAAAATATTACTATACAGCTTATCCCCCCATAGTCGGTGTACATATTTGTCGGTGTTATTTCATGCAATATATAACTATAAACCTTATCCCCACAATTCGGTTGACATTCGTTCCTAGTATTTCCATCAAAATATTACTGCAAAGTTTATTTTACCATGTACAGTATTCACATCTGTCATCTGTTCTTTCCTTCACGATGAAGCCACCCTGTTTCAATATTCATATTTGCCTCCCTTTATTTACCAGAATCTATAGTAGGACGCTTATATATATTTGTCATCCATATTTCAGCCTTGGAGGTATCGGAGAAGAGGAGAAGGTGCTCCAAGACACGAGTGACATCTTCGACAAGACCATCAACTATTTCTATGTAGATAAACAACGTGTAAATTATATCTTCTCACTTTCCTTTTCATTGTTATGTTTCGTAATTATGATACATGTCTTTGTTTTTTTGTTCAACAATGTCGTCGACTTATTGCTTACGTTAAGTATTTAGCTTCATAATTCCCCCTATTTTCTCCACACAAGTTTGCCTAGATCTTGAACATGTTTCATGGAATATAAACAACTCAAACAGAGTAATTAACCCATTTATGCCTAGTGGACTCTCCCATCTTTCTAAATTGGATCAATTTATTTCAAAATTAGGGATGTCTAGTATATTTTATCTATATTTTGAATGTTTTTTACAGAAATTCCTTTAAGCAAACAGCGAAGACCCAGATGAGACGCCGCATCCAGACGTTATACATAAATTGGTTAATTGTGACCGAATATCCCTGAAAATTATAAAATAAAGTCGGCCTTGACAAAGCCTTGACAGAAACCGTTACCTTGATCTTTGATCTCATCCAATTGATATCTGAAACCCTTTTAATCTGGATCTTGTACTGGATATTTTACCCAATTGCACTGATCGGCACCAAAATAGACATTTGGCCAACTAACCGTTGCCTTCAGAATATCTATGATGTTTGGTGATTTAGTTTTGACTTTTGACCTCAAGATCTTAATCTTTTGGTATTCAGCATTGACCTATGCTTTAAGTCTTGTTTTGCATGCACGCCTTTTCCTCTGAACCCGCGTTTTTACCATAAACGCTTTGAAGAAAGACATCGTTAGCCACCCTGCATCAGTTTTAAGAGCGCTGACCTGATTTACCTCCTTGACCATTGAATTCCTCTTTTAAAGGTCACGCCACAGCAATTCTTCCACGTCTGGGCGGTGTTTCTGCACGATTGCAAATACTTCTGGAAGCTGGCACATCGCCGTCTGGCCAAGGAGAGGTTCGAACTCGAGTTCAAGTACAAAGGTCAACTGGTAAGCGGCTACATACTAATATTTGTATATAAGATGTGTATGAATTCCAATTGCGATTGTGAAGACGTAACGGTTACATTCTTATTATGTTTAAGGACTGTGTAGATTTTGTGGAAATTTAAAAACGAACTCCTCTCCATGTATGGTTAACTTTAGTTATAAGTTTCAAACTGCTGTCAGTAATGATCATGTTTATATTAAATACAATATGTTAACATATCCCGGCTCAATCATGGTGGCGCCGTTAAGGACATGGTGTCCGTCTTGCGCCTGGTCGCGCGTTCAATCCAAATCGTAAGCGTTCTCGGAATAATTGCAAAGACCTAAGGTAGTGGCACCGCATAGGAAATGGATCTCAGGGGTTCCCTATTTGTCAACGGATTAACGTGCAATTGAGCTAAACTAAATATTATTAAATAATTCATCATCTTAAAAATTTAGTGTACCTATAACAAGAGCTAAACCTTTCCTGCCGTTTATTTCTAGTCGGCGAGTTCCCTCCAGGGTTATGGTACATTCCGCGCTGGCGTGCTCCAAGGTTTGGACTCCAATAATGTCAACGACCCAAAAACGTCGACAGCTCAGGGTAATATCATAACTAAACCGAAAATTCTGAAACAACTTTTTCCAATTTTGTCAATTTACCCAAACGTGAAAAGGCCCTTTTAATTGTTTGAAAATTTATCCAGCTTATTTTATTCCAAAAAAATATGTATATCGACTTTTATGGTGTTAAAAACGTAATTTGTTATTGATATGGCCCTTGAATTTTATATGAGCGCTTACATGGTTTTCTGCCTATGTATTTATATTTCTTTATACACGTTAACATATGTATTTTGTTATCGCCCTTGTATGTATATAAACAAGAATCCTTCTCGAAATTCCGTCACGTGAATTACGTCTTTGCCTGTACGTTAAATTAGAACGAATATAAAAAAGCATTTATTTATTTCGGTGGAGTTGTTAGAAAGGCATACATGGCACTCGATAATTAATAAAATTAGACAGTCAAACGTTGTGTACTTGTTATTCAACGTCCGTCTCACACCTAAAGGCCAACATCAATATTAGATTCAACCATATCATATTCTATAGCCAGAAACAGGGTACCACCAATCAGTTTATCATGAGGCTTCGTCTGATGACAGACAAATTTGGTTTTCAGGATATTGACGTGATGATACGATTTCGTATTGTCTTCGGGACAAACTCATCGACAATCAGGAACAAAAACCGATAAACTAAGACGCAAATCATTCATTAGATAAAGCGATAAAAATTGCTCATTTACACGTGTTTGAGACGTGAGAAGTTTAACCCATTTATGTCTAGCGTCTAGGAAAAAGGCCTTGACAAACAGCGGACACCCAGATGAGACGCCGCATGATGCGGCGTCTCATCGGGTTCTTCGCTGTTTGCTTAAAGGAATTTCTGTAAGAAATATTCTAAATATAGAAATAAATATACTAGACATCCCTAATTTTGGAAATAAATTGATCAAGTTTAGAAGGATGGGAGAGTACACTAGGCATAAATGGGTTAAGTCGATGCAATCTACGACATCGAATGACATCGCAAAGTTGCGACAACAGGAGAGAGGAAGCAGTCAAGAAAAGAGGCTACGACTGGATCGAAGGTCAATGAAACAAGGATGGGACGAAGGGCGTTTCCAAGAGTTACTGCGGCGTTCCACATCGGAGCACCAAATCGTGCAACAACTGTGGACAAACACACGCGAAAGAGAACTGTGCTTTGTTATCATACAATGCATATAACCGACGCAATCAAACTGTATCTAAGTTCAGAATAAATATACTGTGTTTGTGACAGTGAGTGTACCTTCAAGTGTGATATAATATGTTACAATTAGGAGATGGTATGCTGCGATCGAGCATTAGTTGAACTTTTGGGTGATCATTGTCATATGGATATACGCTTCTTATTGACACATGATATGAACGTAGTTTAAGTTCAACATAATGAAACCATGAACTGTTCTCATCCATTACAGCCAACTGTTAACACTCTTATATGCAACCCAAGTATCACTCTTCCACTAAAGTGTTAAATTAACATTTAAAAGCATTGTGTGAAAAAGCAGAAAGTAATTTAAACTAAACTAAAGTAGCATATCGGACAGATAGTAATATTTATACAGTTTCGAATTAACATAAAATAAATTAAAATAATTGTTTCACTCGTGATAATAATATAAGACAGATAGCAATAACACATTTTCATGTTAGAAAATTGTTATAGCTAATTATTGTATTTTTTTAATACTGATATAAAATTTATTTAAGTTATATGTTTTGTTCTGTTGCCTTCACATTAATTGGAATTAAGCAACTTCAATTCAAAAGCATCACATATTTTGTTCGGTTGTGCGGCTTCATTTAAAGCACTAAATATTCCGGAGAGTTATCATATTTCACGTTCAATTATAAGTCATACAATATAGCCACACGCATCGTCTAGACACGATAATTGGCACCCCTGAGCGGTTAAATATTGTCGAAACGCATTCGTAGAAACGGTGTTCACATTCAATAATCATATAAGTTTGGACAGAGGACGATGCTAGAACGGAATGAGGTTACTGAAACTGGTGCTATACTCACATTACTATGAAAATGATTGGTTAATATTATAGCAGAAGCTAGCTGCATGACATAAGCAAATAGTGCAAAGGATTCAACCGCAATTCTGAATAGGTCAGTGGGGAGTTATTTACACACAGACTGACGTTAAATGGGGTTTGTAAATGAGTTATATATTTGGAAATTTAACAACATGTGGACTATTTTGGAATGGAAGCACATAATCTGCAGACAAATAGCTAATGGTCCCTCAAATTTGTTGTTTGCCAATATTTTTTGAGAAACTTTGTTATCAACTTCCGTAAAGGAACGATCTAAAATGCATGGGTTTTCAACAATCACCACAATTGTGCTTGGTGTAAATGTTCTGGTTTTGTGTTGATTGGCGATAAAATGTTTTATTGACATTCTGTTTTTCATCAGTCCTAATTCTTGATGTAACTTTTCTGTTTATTATTTTATCTTTGTTTTGATTGATTTAATATCATATCGTGTTAATAAACAAAAGATTTGTTCAGATAGATAGATAGATCATGGAAAATAATTGTTCATAAAACATGAACACAAAAGTAACGTGTAATTTCAATATATGTACTTAATGTAGAAACATATAGTAGTAAACGTTAAAAAAAACTGTTCAGTATACATTTTCAAAGGTCATACGTTTGCTTTATTGAAAGTCAGAGGAACGGGACTTAGCCATCGACTTCACATACTAACTCCAAACAACACCTTAACGTTTCCATTCTTTAGCTTAAGTAGAAAACGTGACATGGATATTTTTCTTGTTGACCTTTACAAAAAGATAACATTGATACATAGTTCTGATAAATTGGAGGTCAACGTTATGGAACTTGGTCAGTGACCTCATATAATGACCGCGAACGGTTGTGTAGAGTTGCAGTCGAAAACCTGTTATAGAAACAGTAAAATCTAGACGTTGCACGCTCACTTTAACTATACCATTAAGCCGACATTTTGGTGAGAAATATAGCTCGGAATGATAAATGAATATTCAAGCTAAAACACGGGCTAAAATGTTCGGTTTAATATAATACCAGGGGCATAGTGACCGTACAAAACAACGCAGTTGCGTACACATAGAAAAATCGAAATTACGTTATAACGCATTGTGCGGACACTTAAGAGAAATGTAACGCAGACACCACATTTGAGACAATATTGTGCGGAATATTAAAACTGATTGGTTGTCAAATCTTACAGCGGCATTTTCCACTGCCCATTCATCATAAAGGGAATTAGCAACATATCACGGGGATCCGAAGACAGTTCCTGTTCAAGCCGCTATTGAACGATTTGACGTCATTGTAACACTGGTCGCTGTAGAGCATGCATTGTCTGGATTAGTGCCATTGCCGAATCTTCTTTAGAAGAAACAGTGTGACCTGTTGGTAGCTTTCGAAGAATCCCGTGTTGAGATCCGTCAGCTGAACGATGAAAAAATGATTCCGATGTGTGGGTTGCATTATAAGACTCAGCAGTTGAATTAGCTGCATCAATAAACGTTGATACGTCTATGACGAGGAATGGCGTAGATGCTTGTGAACAGAACAGGCCGAATGTTCCAGCAGCCAACACATCCGGCTATTGGAAACTTAATATGTACTTCCCATTCGTTGACAACCTGATTTCGGAATTTGAAACAAGACTAACGGCAGCTGAGCCCCGGTACATAGCTCAACATTTGCTCTCAAGAAAGTCGTTGCCATAACATACGAGGTCGGTGAGATGATTTTCCAGGCAAATCAAGACAAACTTTCGGCTACGAGAGACGATTTCCAATCCGAGCTCAAAAGATGGAGGAAAAAATGGACGGGACAAGGCGATCCCCAGGCAGATCTAAAAGAGACTCTGAATTCAATGAACAAACACATTTACCCAGGGATCGTTGCTATACTTAATGTAAATGGTTGCATGCCTGATTCAACCTCTACAGCTGAATGTTCTTTAAGCACCATGCGAAGGGTAAAATCAAACATAAGAAACACAATGACAACAGCGAGAATGCCTGCATTAGGGTCGTTCAACAGTTACAGAAAAAAAGAAATATCTGCAGTAACTTTTTTGGCATATTTACGCGAAGAAAATAAAGAAAATAGGCAGTGTTTTTTCTGGACTGATCCGACAGAAACAATTACATTCAAATAGCTTTAGAAAAAAATATGAAAAAGAGAGAAAATGGTCGTGATAGCATCAGAATCTTAGATTTTAAAGTTATAACAATCATTCATTCCTTTTCAACAGTGTTTTTTTTAAAGTGTTACATAATATGTAGCATTGTTGTTTGAGTGGAGAACACAATTGTTTAAAATAAATGTCCACAAGGTTACATATTAAAATATCTCATTGAAGGTGAGATTAATAAGTTGTGATCGAGTCGTCATTATAATTTTTACACAATAGCTCAGACGGAAGCAATACTCCATTTTAACCCATTGTAAACAAGGGTGAGGAAGATCGAGATTCCGGCTCGGCAATCTTTTATTCCGACGTTTATTTTTTTCCTTGTGACATGATTTTATTCTTGTCTCAGTCACCACTTTCTTTTCGGGAAAGCTGCCCGATGCTTAAAGATATTGTCGTATAGTTTCCGAGGAGAAATCAGGTGCACAGACCGCCGCAATAAAACTGAAATACTGTTGCAAATAGCGTCTTGAACTATCCAATCAACAAATCAAAGAACTCAGACTGGGTATCGGCGGCTTCAAAATATTGTGAAAAAAAACGTGTAAAATGAGCCGCGAGCGGGATATGCAACTCTAATTGCTCATTTGTATTTTTCACCTTTTTTACTTTCAATGGCAGAGGGACGTATGAGGACACATGTCTCGACACCGGTGTTAAATGCCTTCATCACCTCATGAAACCTGAAGTGGAGAGGAATCTACAGATACGCAGCTTTAACTGTATCGTAATCATTAAGTGCTATTTTAGCAAACCATGTAAATCGAACATGGTCTCATACATTTTTTAAATTCACACAATTAAAAAACACACTAAAGCAACCCGAACGCATCTAGGACTTCTTCGAAAAATAAACTTACCTTCCAAACCACAACATCCACAAACCAATACCTCCAAAAAGCGTAGTTTAATAATAAATATGCACGTTTACTTTGTATAGAAATGTGTTTTTGTGTGTTTATTCCTCGGGCATGACCTGTATAGAACACACAGTTCAATTTCTTACTTAAAACAATGTCTACAAATACACATAACAAGGCAAAACATTGAGATAATTTGAACGTTTAGATGCTCGAAATTTATTCTGTCGTCGATTTTATTTCGATTGAGATTTGAAAAGGTATCTACCTTTTTTGTATTCAATGCATTTTGTTATGCAACACAATTTGAGTATTTATTCAACAATACTTTCATAATCTTCATGTAATTACGTGTATAGATGCAAAATAATAGCGCTCTACTTTCTTAAAAGTACAAGAAACGGTCGTTAGTTTAACAGAAGGCGGAAGCGTATACATAAAAGGATCTGGTTTGAATTTTGCAGACACAATAAGGTCAATCCGCGCCGATCGTATTTTGAAAACTTTATTATCTACATGATATAATTATCGTTTATTTTACAAAAGATATGTTAACTTCACATGAATTCATGCAATCAAAGGGGCCGTCCAACAGATAAAGCATCGTGCGACGCGAAACGATATTTTGGGAAACTACGAGGATTGCTTATATAGCTAAAAATACATCCGCTTTAAAGGGGCCTTTTCACAGATTTTGGCATTTTTTTTTAACTTATTCATTAAATGCTTTATATTGATAAATGTAAACATTGGATCGTAAAAGCTCCAGTAAAAAATCAAGAAAAAAAATAAAAAAAGGAAAAGAACATTGCCCGGACCAGGTTTCGAACCAGTGACCCCTGGAGTCCTGCCAGAGTCCTTAAGTAAAAACGCTTTAGCCTACTGAGCTATTCGGCCGAGTACACATTCTTGACGTATTTTTTACCTTATATAAGCAATCTTCGTAGTTTCACAAAATTTAACGACAAAAACAGAACTCTCCAAATTATTCAATCGTTTCGCGTTGCAACGCTTTATAATTTTTAGGTTTTAAAATCGTCAAAAGATGCATATAATGGCTATATTAGAGCATGGTTAATGTTCAGTATTACTGTTTCCTCACAAATATCATAACTAAAACGAAAACTCCTATTTCCGTCCGAATGTTAGACTTTTTATCCGTCTGTATTCCTATCTTGTCCCTGTCAATCGACCAATATGTCTGAGAGCTTTGCTGTACTTATTTTGTTTAGTATAATCTATCAATAAAAACAACCTAGAATACAGACACATGTTAAAGATAAACCTGCATTATTGTTTCAAGGTTATTTTATATCGCTTCTTGCTCGACCGCTACGATGTAGTGATATTTATGCACTTCTAACAAAAATAGTGCGCTCCAAATAAAAAAAACATGTATCATTTTAGAACGTCAATCCCTTTCTCTGAATCAGACAAAATCCATGTCGAGTTATCAAAAGCATTCTTATATTGAACTATTATCATGATAACAACTGAGTATACATTTAAATGTCAGAAATGCAATGTCTTTTCTTAGAGGCGAGTGATATTTAAATATAATTATAAATAAGCAAGTAAAATAAAATTATTTTGCATAGCATCGTGTGGAGATTGTTTTTAAGTGTTTTATACTCTGTTACAATATTAACTTATATGTGTAATCAATGACTCATCTAAAACAACTACTTAGCAGACAATTGTTTTCATAGAAAAAAAGTTCTTCAAGTACATACTCAATTTGATGTTATTGTTAAGTTGGGAATGTGTTTAAGGCATCACTTGGTTTCTATATCAATATACCAGGTGTTTAAAAGATTTTTGTTAAGAAGACAAATCCCAGTTCACTAGAGACTTCCCATAATGCACGACACAGAAAAATAGCTATGTCAACGCTGACCTCGACCTTCAAGCAAGCGACATCGTTTCTGTACGCGGTACATCGTCTTGGTATGACGATAATGTGCGAAAAGTGCAACTTTTACTTAGAAGCGTAAAACATGGTTGTTGCACGTAACACATTGTCTTGATATGCTGCTCGTGTGTGTAAATTTATTTCGAAATTCTATAATGCACAACGAAGAAATGAGCCGGAAACGAAATGTCTTTCCCCTCACTCATACACAAACAAACACAACGCACTGTCATGAAATCAGATCTAAACGACTACCATATACGCGACAAAATTAACAACTTCACATTTGTGTTCAGAAGTTTTGTTTTATGTTTCCTCACTACCTGGCAATCTATTGTAATGTTCATTATTGTAGCCGCGTTTTGGGAAAACCGGGCTTACGAGTGTAGAACGTACAATGTCGCCCGGGGCCCTAGTACTTGTAATGTCGTCCGAGGCCCCAAACTGCAACTTTTTTGAAAAATATAATTTTGGAAAAATAACACATTGACGGATACAAATCGCTATATACAACAACAACAAAAAATATGCGTTAATAGGGTAAAAACATTTTACAATATTAGGCATGTTTGTCCCTTTTCAAAGGTCCCACAGGTGGTCTAAATAGCGAGGTTTCACTGTATCACGAATCATCGCGATCATGCTAAATGAATTGGTTAATATGGTGGAATAATTCTAAATAAATTAATCAAAAATAGTTATTATAATTGAATTGATGAACGCACATTCAGAATTTATTATTGCCATTCCATAATTATATCACCAAATATCATCATTTACATGTACAATTAATTATCGAATCAAATAACTATGTCCAATGTCAACTACTAAAACAGGTCAGCTCAAAGAACGCGCGAAAGCATATTTTAAATATGTATGGTTGATTTACGTGTGGTTGGTTGACTTAGATCTTTGTATTTCATTTCCATTCCTCTTTTGTATTTCTTTTCTTTATCTATAGATATATGATCTATAATATGTAACAATGCGATATAAGCCAAGAAATCTGGCGACCCCTTATTTGATTTGGATGCGATGCAGCTAAGAACTGCGCAGAAAAAGACATTCGCTATCTTTGATAGCATAGATATAACTTATTATCTTTCACCAACACTAATCAAAATTATACGCCGTATATATTTTTAAGATATGTTTTGGTTAGTCTAAAAAGACTGCGTTGACATATTTTTTTTAAATCTTGGTTTATAATGAGGTAATATAGAGAATATATTTTAAAAGATTGACAAAGCGAAAGTATTTGTAAAAAAAAGCTTAATTAAGCGACTGAAAGTTTGTTTTGGCTTAAGCGAATATGTAGAGTTTATAAAAAGCAAATTCCTAATATTCATGTAATATAATGCATTATGCTGATAGTTTTGTTTTCTTTTCATATAAATTGGTTTACTTAATCACTTACACTACCTAACTTTTGCAAGTTTCAACTTTTATCAGCGAGTAGAGTAATATTCACGTGATTAGTCATTTATCAGTTTTAATACAAACAAACATGTTGCATTATTACCAATAAAATCATAACAAAGCCAATAACCCTATATTTTTTATCTCATTTTTCGCATAGTATTTGCATGTATTAATTGTAAACAACCGATAAGAATACCTATGATTGGGATACAAATCACTAAACCTGCGATTAAACATTATATGAATGCATTATTTATTGTTAAAATGTCTTAGTGTATATCGAACCGTGAACATGTTTGAATCCAACACAATAATAATATGTACAACTCAAACTTGGACACGGTCGACCACCGGCTAGTATAACAACTTATATTAAAGGGCTTATTTCAGCAAAATATATAGCATTGCTTAATAATCTTTGTATTAAAAAATGAAAGTAATAATAAATAACATTATTTACTTGTTTGTTCGAAATGGCGTATCGTAACAATTCGTTGAAGTCAAGAATGAAATCGAAAGTTATTGGATAGTGACTGTCGTCAAGTAATCTAACGTTTCTCGCATAGAAATTGCAACCTTTTGACGCAAATTTAAGAGTGATTCAAGAACAGTTAAGTGTTTGTATACAGTTTCAAAGTCTCGAATAGGAGAAACGGAAGTAACGGATAGCATGGTAAGTTGAATTTATTTAAGTCGCGCTCTGAGAAAACTGGGCTTAATGCATGTGCGTAAAGTGTCGTCCCAGATAAGCTTGTGCTTCGCACAAGCTAATTAGGGACGACACTTTTCGCTTTTATGGTATTTTTAGTTCCAAGGAAGTCCCACCTTACCGAAAATCAAGTTACGGCGGAAAGTGTCGTCCATGATAAGCCTGTTCGGACTGCACAGGCTAATATGGGATGACGCTTTACGCATATGCATTAAGCCCAGTTTTCTCAGAGCAAGGCTAAATTGTGCATTATCCGCGGATGATAGACCAAGGGTTACACTTTCATCTCTTTACATCTAGTTACAGTAAACTGCCAACACTTCAACCAAAAAGTGGGGTGAAAGGTCGAGTTAAGATCCGTGGTGGCTGGCATGTTTTTTTTTAAATTGAAGACTAACAATTGTAATTAATTAACTTATAGGCTAATATATGTAAACAATTATTGAGGAACCTTAAGGATTTTATGTTCAACTAGGTTTTTAGAAAACTGTGAAGCGGCGGTCTTTTATGTTGAGCTGTCTTTGTTAGAATAAATATTGGGCAACGTTAAATGTTCATGTAATGACTGTTGAATGAGCAGTTGTTAAACCTTTTTAAGTAACACCGTTCTTCAAGATTAGTTACCAGAGATATGACAACCGTGAAATCAAGTTTCTATTCTTTTTCAGTAAATATGCTTATCTTTCAATACCTTGTTTAAGAATTAATTCGTGTACGTTATAGTTTGTTGTGGAATTACCAACGGCCGGAAGTTAAGATGCGAAGGGATTAAATCACGAGTGTGAAGCACGAGTGATTTGAAACCACTCATCTAAACTTCCGGCCGTGGGATATTGGTCAACAAACTATGACGTACACGAATTATTTCGATTCTAACACGGTTTTTACTAAAGATTTAAACAATGTATCTTATTTTTCTTATGTACTATTTTACGTGAAGTTCCGCCCATAAAAATAACTCTCGGCTGTTCTGTCGATCAGATCTCCGCCCTCAATAACAGCAAAACTGGATTATTACGCCGGTGGAAAATGTATCGGCATGTTTTGTTTAGTTTTAGCGCGTGCTTCCAGTGTAAAAGCTTGACCCATAAGTATTGCAGAATAACCCATAGACGATTTTCTTCTTTGTTTATATGAAATTTGGCACGTGCCGTGTTAGGATCTTAAATAAAGCACACAACTTTTTCTGTTTTCTGTTGAATTGTCTTAAACTATTAGGTGTTGATTGTGTTGTTGGGTTGGTTAAATTTATTGCACGGTTTGTAGTTTTGTACTTTGAAATATTTAACATGTTTTTAAAGATTGATGCCTTAAATGTTATTGTGCAGTTATTGAAATCTTAAATGTGAGTTTGGGCTGAATAATTGTGTTACTGCCACTATTGCAACTATTATGTTTAAAAGTTGTTCATAAAAGATGCTTAAATGCTTACCATACCTCATAGCTTTAGTCATAAATGATACGTCTATAGTGGTAAGTTTTGTTTTACATTTGTATCTCTTCGCCTAGAATTAGACACACGTTACTCTGATTTGAACTTGACCTAGATAATGTCAAAATGAGTCTTGTTCTGAGAAAACTGAGCTTATTGCATGTGCGTAAAGTGTCATCCCAGATTAGCCTGTGCAGTCCGCACAGGCTTATAAGGGACGACACTTTCCGCCTAAACTTGATTTTTGGTAAAGAGGGACATTCTTAAAACTAAAAATACCATAAAGCGGAATGTGCCGTCGCTGATTAGTCTGTGCGGAATTCACAGGCTAATCTGGGACGACACTTTACGCACATGCATTATGCCCAGTTTTCTCAGAACGTTGCTCAAATGAACATTCTGACATACGATGAATAACGCTGGGTATAGAGCGACCACAATAGCTTCCGATGAGCACTTTGTGCTCTTGTGAGCTAAACGAAAATCAATTTAAGATTTAATAACTTGTCTATTACTTAAAAACTCTATTAAACAATATTATGTTTATTATTCAAGAAAATCTATATTTTTCTATATAAACACTTTAAATCACATGAGATTATAAGCATTTCATACTTTTTTTTTATTTAAAAAAAACCCTCATTTTTTTCAATGTTTATATAAAATCATTTCGCACTATGGTATATGAACTGTTGCTGGACAGACATATGATTGTCAAATTGATATACATTTTGAAGTTGTATTCATAAGTGTATTGGCTGCTTATAACTTTTGATACGTAATAACATTCGATGCATTCATTCACAACAAACATTAATAGCATAGGACGGACATTAATCAATATACAAAACAACATCACAAAACGTACAACATTGTTCCTGCCCTATGAGAAAATCATAAAACTACACGAAAAACATAACAACCATGTTACTATTTCGGAATATACGTATAACGTGCGTTTCCTTATATTTTGAAAACACGATACATAGCATACTTATTGATCACAAAGCCTTTTATTTTTTAAAGGCATGTGTAGTTGATTGTTTACTTGTTAAAAAATATAATTAATTATTTCGTATTTTTAACCACTTACAAGACGCCTTACACGCCTAACGTGCCAGTTAGCGGCATTGTTTTTACCATATGTTTGCAACGATTTCTCGTATAATTCTAACGCCAGTTCATAGTCTCCTTCCATTTCGTAGCAGTGCCCTAGCAAGTTCAAAGTAGTCTCTGGGTGATACAGGTTGATTTTATTTTTTTCATCATATATACAAGAGCCCAAGCGTCCCAATGCATTTTCCGTATTGTCATGGTCACCGAGTGCTCTATACGTTAGGTACTGTAGATAGTGGAGAAAGGAACGAGCATCCACCTCAGCAGTGACCATCCATCCTTTTTCGACATAACCTCGCAGTGCAACTTCCTCGTCAGTGATATTGCGATTCATCTCAAACAACAATATGCAAGGAGTGCAGTACAATTCTCGCCTACAAAAAGTGACACAGAATGCGAATGGCGATTCAAGGAATACTTTGTCACTGTTTCCGGATAGCATATTTGCATACTGGTGGAGATTATGGTTTTTGTCTTTATATCTACATCCGCACACAGCCTTTACCATGATGTGATACCAGTTATCCACATCCTCCAACACTTTAACAGCAGCGTGAATGTGTCCACTACAGTACAATATAGACGCCATCTTTAAGCGACTAGAAGCTACATCCGTATTTAAGGAGTATTGGAAACGACTTATAATTTCAGTGTTAACAACATTTTGTAGTCGCAAACAATCAGATGATTTGGTAGAATTATAAAACGCATGAATATGTTTAATGAATTTTAAGGCAGTAGTAATTTTTGTTTTCAATCTGTTATTTATGTAGCTTTCCAAAGCTATGCGTAATACATGTTGTATATCTACCTCGAAGGTTGTATTAGAACTGAGTTGACGTATTATACCCAGTAACCGACTAAAAAAGTCTTTCAAGCTCTCGTACTTTAGCACTAATCTGATGCGGTTACATAAAGTAAAACGCTGTAGTTCCTTAACTTGTACAACTCGTCGCATACTACAATCTTGTAAACGACATCCTATGTCATCAATACCAATATAAAATACATAATGTAAGTTTTTCTTTATCATTGAGTCTACAAACACGTAAAGGCGTCTCTGCTTCACTTTAGATAGTTTCCCATCGAACAAGTTCACTCCTTCTATGATATAATGCGGGAGCCTTCCACATCGCAGACATTGCCTTAATACGTTTAAACAAAGCCAAAGTAGAAACATAAGGTTATGTTCGACCCACAGGGAAGGGCGCGTTCTTTCTATGGTGTAAAATATTATCGTTTTACAATGAAAGCTTGTTATATAATCTCCCACAATGTTAGCAAATAATGATTTTCTAATTAGTTTTAAAGCAATGTAACATTTTATTTGAGTCATATTTAAGCTAAACATCAACATTCTTTCTATCAGGTTCGAAGACAGTCGCCATTCTTCGCGTTTGTAAACACTGTCAGGATGACAGGCTGGTAAAAGGAAGCATGGCGCTACCCGTGCAGCCTCAAGTACCTGAACAGGCGGCCATGGTTTTCCTCTACATCTGTTAATCCAGTGTTGTATTTCAGGAAGTTGTTTGAGTACGTGAAATGCCTGTACTATATCCCAATTAGGCACCCAGCTCACAGAAGGGCCATGTTCGGTTGTCATACCTGATCCTCGAGTCCATATCAGATGCTGTTGATCTTGTTTACATCGTTCAGCGCTATAGAGTACTTGCCCGGATTCTTTTCTTACGAAATTGTAAAACCATCGACTGGTCTCCGGTGACGGGGTATTAAATTGGATGACTTGTAGCAAGTACTGTTGAGGAGGCATGGTTTCGTCATAGAGCATCAGAAAGTTCATATTCTTCCTTGCCTTCCAGTCGCCAAGGAATGTCATGATATTTACACAATGGTTACTGCATAGAATATCAATATCAGACTGGAGACCGGGAGTGGTGGTACCTTCCGTTTGGCTCCCAAAATGAAAACATTCCGCTTTGTCTCCCCATAGTTTCGCTGCTATCGTCTCCATACTCTCCCTCCAGAGGAATATTCTTCTCCTCTCCAATACAGTCTCCTTTCCGGCTCCACTGTCATCAAGTACTTCCGAAAAACGTATAGACAATTCTGTGAAGTGCTCTGGAATCTAGATATACACATTTTATTGCACATTTGGTAACGATTGGTTACGATACGCAAAGTGTATTGCCATGTGCTTATATTTAAATCAAACAGTTATAAATGTGTGCCGATAACTCTTTACTAGTAAATCTTTTGTATCGAGCATGCAGTGGGTAAAATATATAAATCCAAGTGTATTTATAGTATTTTGTATGAAATATGTTAAAGTCTTATATATTAATAAGTTGGTCTGTACACAGTTATGTACACACTAACTGATTCGTCCATCAAGGCGCAAATATAAATAAATTCGAAATGTTACAGAAAACAATCGGTTCAAGTCTTATTTTAAATCTTGATTTTCTCTGTTTAAAGGAAATTCAAGTTGTGTTTAAGATGAAGGATATATTTTTGCAGTTCTTTTATTTAACTGTGTCATTATTTTAAGTTGAGTACCCGTCTTTTCTGCACGCCTGCCTGTCGATTTGTCTATTCACCAGTCTGTCATTAAGTCCTTGCGTCTAATTTGTTGGTCTGTCTATATGTCTGTCTGTCTAACTGATCGTCCGCCCCGCCAGGCCAGTCCGGATACGGCCCACCCGCCCGCTCGAAAAATGTCCGCCAGCCCGCCACCTGATTATCCACTTATATGTCTGTCTTGCCAGCTCTGTGTGTCTGGTAAAGATCTCATATTTGTCGGTCCTTCTTTCCATCCGTCTGTATATCAATCTTGTCTCTCTGTCAATCAACCAATCGGTCTGAGAACTTTTTTGTAATAAGACTGTTCAGTATAAACTATCAATATAAACAACTATAATAAAAAACAAATGTTAATTTTTTACCTCCATATTGTTTCCAGTTGTTTTATATCATTCTTGTACGACCGCTTTGATGAAGTGAACTTTATACACGCTCTTCTAACGTAAATAGTGTGATCCTAATCAAAAACAAGTACAGTCAAGTTACCATTAGCGGATCATTACCAATAGCGGATCACTTTGATGTTCAAGAATGCGTATCACGATTAATAGTTATTATTTTTAGATGATACTTTGCAGTCAGCATATTCAAGGCACTTTCTTTAAAACGCGATATTTTTTTATCAAAATCGGGCATCTTTTTGTCAATAATTTTAGTGTGTTTTGCCGACATGTACATACGACTTTATTTACTTCCGTCTCGTTTTAAGAACGAGTTTTCACATTTTGCGCGGCCACATTTAATAACTATGTTGGTAAGTTAGAAGTTTATGCATATATTTAAAGGCCATTAAGTAGTCTTTCTGCCTGCAAAACACCATTTCAGTTTTGTTTCGTTTTTAAGATTTTGCATCACCACTAAGAGGATGAAAAATTAGGGCAATAGCGGATCAAGCGTGTCCTGTTTACATGAGTAAGTGGGGATGTCTCAAAAAACCATCCAATTTTGTTACTGACATTAAAATTACGTGTTATGGCTCACAGGTGGAAAGAACGTACCCTGGAGCCAAAAAGAGGTCCGTTTCGGGTCTCCCGACTTGGCGCCGACCCTCAACTTTTTATTGGGGTCGACAACAACAAACATAATAATAATAATAACAAATTCGTTCATTTTCGTTCATATAAGATGTAATTTCAAGCAAACAAGCATATATATACATGTATTTCTTATAATAAGCTTGAGTAGCCTTCCATTCTAGTACCCGAGAGACAAAAAATAAATCCCTACCTACCGACCGTTTTTTTTTCCAAGGAGACCCCAAACGGACCTTTTTTTGGCCTGGATAGTATATATATAATCATGTTTTATGAGAGAAAACATTGACAAAGAGCAATGAAAAAAATCTCTACCCTCTGATATTGGAATCATAACAAGGTCATTAACTAGAATTTATCATAGACCTGTCTCTGCGGGCCGCAAAAATGTCAAAATAGAATCAAAAGCATCCCTTGGTCCTCTTATGGGCAATTGGACAACCTTTAACAAAATTACTTCAATTAAACCTGTCCAGCCATTTACTCACAGTCGGCTGATAACCAAGCGACATTTCTTGCCCGTTTTTACTCATCAATGTCAATTTTACTCTCATAAAACACGAGTATATATATTTATTTGAATATAATATTGGGCTCATAGGCCCATATACTATCCAGAGTACGTTACGTCCACCTGTGTTATGGCTGTAATGGAATTGTATAGTCTTATGTTTATGAGAACTTAAAAATAAGAGATTACTGTGTATGATTCATATAGACATTATTATGATAAACATATACTGTTCATTCAAAAAATAAAACAAAGCTATTAACCCAAAATTGTATGCCTAGCGTCTAGAAAAAAGGCATTGGCAAACAGCGTACATCCAGATGAGACGTCGCATGATGCGGCGTCTCATCAGGGTCGGCGCTGTTTGCTTGAAGGAATTTCTGTAAGAAATATTCTACATAAAGAAATAAATATACTAGACATCCCTAATTTTGGAAATAAATTGATCCAATTTAGAAGGACGGGAGAGTCCACTAGGCATAAATGGGTTAATATTGGTTATTAAAAGTATGTATTTGTCTGTTTCAGGCAGCCACTGAAGTGGTATAAAATCAAAACTTACTTGCAGCCCCGTTTAAGTCCTTTTTATAATGCGAAGGGTTTAGAAATATAAAGCATTGTTCACGTTTAATATAATATTTATCTAGGAAATATAAAGTATTGTTCACGTTTGATATAATATTCTTCACTATACATATTAATTATTCCGTAATTATTTATCATCATTCTTCTTTAAATACTAACTACCTACTGCCATAAATTACAGCTAACAACGAACTAACTTCAGTACATATAACTCGTACACTAAACGTATACACATCTAACGCGCACCCCACACAGGCAAACCACCAATCCTGAACATCACAGCACCTCATGTACATGACCTGCAGTCCTAGTTCTAAAACGGTGAACGCGTATAAACAGGATGCTGATATCACGTACACCACCTGTGTGGATAAAATGGGCCTGGTTGAAATGGTTAGTGTTTTCTCCGGTTTAGTGCATACTTTGCTTGTCTATTTCCACGGCTTGCAATATGTACACTACTATATAAAACACATCGTAATCACTGTTTATTAGCAAATCAACTGTATGCAATTTTTTAATCACATTATACAAGTACAAGATTCATGTTTTGACAGTTTAAATAGCGTTTGAGATGACCCCTAAGTGGTTTTGATCACGTGATCTGTTATGGCTACAAGTGATCCGTTATTGCATGAATTCCGGTGTGAAAAAAGTGCTACAAAAGATTTTGTCTACATTTGAAATCAGAATTTTTGCTTTAACAGTAGCAATAAAGTTATTTTTGCAATAACAAAGGTAATATTTTATTTAATTTGTATAAAAGAAGTAACAAAACATTTAATGTTTTTCACCAGCACAACTTTATTACGCTAGTGATCCGCTAATGGTAACTCGACTGTATCATTATAGAATGTCAATCCCTTTTCCAGAATCCATCTTGGGCTGATTGTTTTAAAGTGCTTAAAGGGACCGTAAACCACGAATGACGAAAAAATAAAAGTTCTAAAATACCGTATTTTTTACAAGTATTAGTATTAGTTTATATTGATTAACCTAGAACGACTGGTATATTACATTACTTGAAAAAAGTTGTTAAGTTATCATATTTTCATATATTAGGTAATAAAATTTCACTGGTTATGTGTACCAGGTAAATTTCAGTTAAATATATATAACGCAAGTAGACTGATCATCATCGTTACGTGGTAAACCCAGGAATGCAAATTGTGCATGCGTAGTGAATTGTATATTTATATTACATTTATTATATATATATTCGATCTACTTGCGTTATTTATAGTGTGTATATCGTTATGTCACCTATTTTCGCAATGGAATTTCGATTTCACATCACGAAATTTTCCTACCGAAAATACTGAAAATATGACCTTTTTTAAGTAATGTAATATACCAGTTGTGATATTTTAATAAATATAGACTAATACTTGTCAAAAATACGGTACTTTAGAACTTTTCTTTTTTCGTCATTCTTGGTTGACGGTCCCTTTAAACACTGTCACAATACTTAGGTATAAGAGTAAATTATGAATCATCTAAAACAACAAATAAGCAGACAATGGTTTTCATAGAAAAAAAGTTCTTCAAGTGCATACTCAAATTAATGGTATTGTTTAGTTGTGTATGTGCTTAAGACATCACTTCGTTTCAAGTGAACAATTTTCTTTCCCAATGTACCAGGTTTGTAAAATCTTCCTTGTTCAGAAAAACAATCACAACCTTCGAAAGGCGGTTTAACCCATTTATGCCTAGTGGACTCTCCCATCCTTCTAAATTGGATCAATTTATTTCCAAACTAAGGGCTGTCTAGTATATTTATTTCTATATTTAGAATATTTCTTAAAGAAATTCCTTTAAGTAAACAGCGCAGACCCTGATGAGACGCCGCATCATGCGTGCGACATGGTTGTTGCACGTGACATATTGTCTTGTTAGCGCAAAGCCTATTAAGGCGATGATCTCTGTATTTTCGTATGTGTCGTCCTGATTAGCCTGTGCGGATTGCTTAAGCTGATATGGGACGACACATGCATTTAGCCCAGTTTTCTCAGAGCAAGGCTTAATCGGGCCGTGCTCTGTGAAAAGAAGATTGAATTCATGTGCGTTAAGTGTAATCGTAGATTAGCCTGTGCAGTCCGCACAGTCTAATCAGGGACGGCACTTTCCGCTTTTATTATATTGGCTGTTTAAAGGAAGTATCTTCTTAGCAAAAATCTAGTTTAGACGGCAAGTGTCGTCCCTGATTAGCCTGTTCGAACTGCACAGGCTTATCTGGGACGACACTTTACGCAGATGCATTAAACCCCTTTTCACAGAGCACGGCTCAATTTATCGCACGGCTTTTAGTTTATGTTAAGAGGAGCTCTTGACACTTAAAGCTCAACCTGCATCAGTTTAAGCAATCCCTGAAAACACGTGGCGTATATGGTATATAGTATTAGCACTTCAACTGGATAAGTGGGGCATTATCTATGAACCTTTAAGTCGCATTGCGACGGAGTGCATATTAATCTTTATTTTTAGAGGGTGACATGAGGGTTTTATAAGTTCGGATCCGACCATTGTGGTTGCGTTGGGTGAACGCAAGTTTCATTGAAGGTTCAAATAACAATAACGACAATACGTTAAAGTTTTTCTCGCGTTCTTTCGCGATTATCTTAATTTTCACCTAAAAATTGCAACCTTTTTGATGCATGTTTAACATTGATTTAAGATAAGTTGTGTTTTGTTGACAGTTTCAGAGTTTTGAAACGGATAATAAAAATTCTACTGTTATTCCGTGTTTCGGACATTTTTTGTTTTGTCGCAAATGTGGCGGATTTAAACGGCATCTGCTTGGTTTATCCGTTACTTTCATTGACAGCTGGTCAGTGGCTAATTGATTTAACACCTTTTTGGCGTCGCTCTGGAAAGCGGCGACTAGTATGTAATGCATTTTTTCTTTTCCCTTATGGGAGGAGAAGTTATTTTACGGATCAATGTATATATTGATGTTTTAAAAATATCTTGCATAGTGGTGATTCTTTGTGTTAATTAGAGTAAATAAGTACTGCATTTGCGCCTATTACATTGATTACAACATTTATTGCCAATAATGCAAAGATAATTGTTTTAATTAACAACTGATCCACAACTGATCACAGGGGAAAGATCACAGGGACTGGGCAAATACGCGAAACTTTTTGGTTTTGTATAAAAACAAAACATAATCAAAATATATTTATTTTGTGTTTTTTTCTAATTTGCTTATTTAATGGAGAATCAATGTAGTACGATATTTGACGACCTATCGCGCAAGCAAGTTTATTGGAAGGCGTAGTGGTACGAAAACGTTCAATGTATTAGTTTATTAATAGACATATAATAACGATCGCTATACACAACTTCACCAAATAGCAGTACATAAATGTGTCAGCCGGAATAGCTCAGTTGGGAGAGCATTAGACTGAAGTTGTTTACGCAACAATCATCTAATGCCCCGGTTGATCCCGGGTTCCGGCACGAACGGAACAGTTCGGCGGCTGACAATTTTTTTCAGTCAGGTTAATAAATATAATAAAGCTTTATTTTATGTAGACATCTTAAAATCCATTTTACTACAATTGGATATTTTTATTAAAATTAATGGATGCCGCGTGGTGACAACGTTAATTAAAATTTCTTACATCACTTAAATATCTTATAAAAATACACGTGTTTTTATATTAACAAATATACGCAAACAACACATCTATTATCCATGTATTTTTATGGTTGTCTATCATAGGCCCTAAGGTCTATCCCTACCACATATAGAGCGCGAAGCGCGACACGTATTATTGGTTGTAACAATGAGTTGCGATAAAGGAAGCAGCCGCTTATCAAGGAGGAGCTGTGTCCCAGCAACCCGTTTCCCTAGAGTCAAGCACACCTCGGAGTTGTTTTTTTAAGAACCACATATAGAGCGCGAAGCGCGACATGTATTACTATCCAGGTGGTATGGGCCCTTTAGCATTATCCGGCCATTACGTTCATAGTTATCTTCCTTAGAATTAGAGAAATTTTGAAATCGTTGTTCGAAGTCCAAAATTTACATCCGATTGTTCCCAAACTTGCACAGGTTTTTTTTGTCAATGAGGACCCAACCCAAACTCTCTATATAAGCAATATCGGACCATAAGTCCAGAATTATGTCTCTTTGAATTTAAAAGTAAAAGTGAAAAACTGCTTGGTTAGGTTATTATGTCCACATTGTTCATCAGATTCTTTCCAAACTTACAGTGTCTTCATATCAATGAGCATTTTTACCTCATTAAAATGAGAAACATCGGGACAATAAGTCCAGAATTTTTTCTATTAAATTTGACAAAATAAACAATTTTCACTTGTTTAAAAGATTTCACAACTTTCGTCTGAATCTTTCTAAACTTGTAAATTGTTTTTATATCAGTATTAATCGAACCCTATTGAAAATGATGAATATCGGAGCAATAAATCTATTATGATCTTTTACTGAATTTCAAAGTATTGTGAAATGCAGCTTCTTTATGCAATTTACAGTTTTCATTCATTTTTTTTTTCAAACTTTTACAGTGTTTTCAATTCAATGAGTACTTCACTCCTATCGTAAATGAGCAACGTAAGAATAAGTTCATCTCCCCTTTAAGTTGAGAAAAATATGAAATTACGCTTACAAGATGTAGCAGATTTTTTTTAAAACCTACACAGTTCTGTTCCATTAATGAAAACTGCACACGGATGCCAGTAAAAAATGAAACCAATGTAAATAAAATTAACTATGCTAAATTTGGGGGTTACAACACAAAATCATAGATAATGGTTATTTGGGAGTTATAACACAACATCATAAATAATGATTATTTGGGGGTTATAACACAAAATTATAGATAATTGTTATATCAGTATCTTTTTCTATTTTGTTTAAAATAATCGGCCAATATATAAATATTTACAGTAGAAAAACAATCGTTCCATGTAACTTCATTGAGTGCCTTTTACACTGAAATTCCCGACGCCCTTTGATGCTTGGCATCAATACTTATCTTGTATGCAAGTGTAATATTGCTTATTGTAGCATAAAACTCTATTTGCGTATGTTAAATAAAAATCGACGGGACATTTTCGTCAAACATGATGTTTTTCATGTACTTGCTGTAAAATCACGGGCTAATAAAGATCGTGTTTTAGTTATCCATAAAAACACTCGTCGTGCCACTTCAAACCACTTTGAACTCAATTGGCATAAAGAGTAGATCAGCTTTACTATCATTTCAATGTCATTTATTTCGTGTTAGTGACACATCGACTTAAGTCATTTGATATTGAAGCAAGTGTGTACGATCTTAGTACTTGTTTTGTTTTCAAAACAAATAAAACGTTAATGCATCACGAATTTGAATAAAACATACATGAAAAAGTTTACAAACATAAACTAAAGATAAGTTGTTATCAGTTGCAAGCAATTTTCTGCTATTTTATTTAAAAAAAAACTTTATGTACAAAAGAAATGGACTCTGTTTGGATATCCGACAATTTAGGAAATTACATACTTGTAATGTAAATGCAATACTATATTGACGGCAAGCAAAGGCTAGCAATCAATAATTTGTTTAGCACAATACACAGAGGGAATATTATGATAAAATATGTATCAATATAAAAATTAATATAGTGTATCAATGGAACCACTGCATGGTGTCTATATGAATGAACGGCATATTGCTGAATTGCGTTAACTGACATTGTATGGACGATTTTTTATGAGCTTTGTCTTGAAGGGCATTAATTTCCCATGGGACCACATGGGAACAGTTTCCATTACTCATTTATGCCTAGCGTCTAGAAAAAAAGCATTGGCAAACAGCGTAGACCCAGATGAGACGCCGCATGATGCGGCGTCTCATCAGGGGCTGCGCGGTTTGCTTATAGGAATTTATTTAAGAAATATTCTAAATATAGAAATAAATATACTAGACATCCCTAATTTTGGAAATAAATTGATCCAATTTAGAAGGATGGGAGAGTCCACTAGGCATAAATGGGTTAAGTACAAAAGAAACATTGTAAAATGCGCTGGAGTTCAATAGTGTGACTCACCAATCTTTTTTAACATTACGACAGATGTACATTCCCTTTCCTTTTAAGAAAGTATAAAAGACGTATTACATCTACCGAATGTCCATTATACAAATTGCGGCGATTTTGAAAATGGTTATTTGGTTGCCAACAAAATTGTATAGTACATAGTAGATCGATTTGCGAATATTGTGATGTGACAATATATTTCAATAATCTATTTTGTTTCAAGGTCAGTCACGGTTTAAAGTTTATAAAAGGGACAATATAAAATTAATTGGTCCATATGAATGTCTTATGGCAAATAATTTAAATCAAAATAAGTATGAATAGACTAAAATAATTAAACATATTCTGCTTCATTGCATTGGGGACTTATTTAGGTAAGAGATACTCTGCATATTTCAAAAACATCGTATTATAACCGGGACATTCAATCTCATGAAAAAGCAGTATGGTGTTTTTAGTTGGTCGCGTTGAATCATTTTCTAGGCATAATTGATCCACAGTCGCCAATTTGTATTCTATGTTTAATTGGATTGAGTTGTTCAAGCCTTGAAAAGGCTATTTGCCCTGCTTTTTAGCCCAACTGCAACCAACTTTTGAAATTAAGTTCTCTGGGCTTAAATCTACTGGCCCCAGGCTAACAGGCTAAGGTCGCCGTGGTGTAATGGATATGGTGTCCGCCTAGCGACCGGGAGGTCACGGGTTCGATCCCCACCGTGGGAGCGTTCTTTAGATCTCCCCCAAAGACACCAAGTACTGGTTCTAGGCCCAGGAAACGGACTCGAGAGCGTTCATATAAGCCTAAGGCTTTCGATGCAATCGAGCTAAAATAAATAGGTTTAAACTAAACTAACAGGCAACCACTAAACCTGTAAGTTATCTGTTTAACTCATAAAGTTTGCAAGTCTGAAGACATTTAAGGGACCTTTTCACGTTTTGGTAAATTGACAAAATTAAACGATTTAATAATTTGGAGAGTTCTGTTGTTGTCGTTATATTTTTTCATACTACGATGATTGCTTATATAAAGTATAAAATGCATCTCTCATATTCCAGGCGACACTGGTTCCAGCCCAGTTGAGGGTAACTTTTGTGTTTCTTTAATTTTATCCTTGTTTTTTTTTTAATGGAGATCCAATATATATATAGCATATATGAACATTTATCTTGTTTTATGGCGAACCACTGGCGTAAATGGTTAATAAACGTATCATTCGAACTGCAAACACGTCAACACGTCAATTGAATGAATCCAGGATCGAAGTTGAATTGTTATAATATAAAAATTGGAATAATTCACATACAGTATTTTGATAGAGGTATTACTGCAATACTACATCCATCATGAGATAACATTTAACATCTGAAAAGGATTATTGATTGTTCTTTTCCTTTAGCCAAACCATTACTGTACCTATCTGATATGACATTTGGTGCAAGTACTCTACGACGTAAATTTCTTCACTGTCATGCGATATTAATTGCGAAGGCAATTTAGCTATTATGCGGTGACACATAATTGCTTCGCAAATCCATGATTGTTATTATAAGAGACAGTTTGGGCATTTAGGTCTGATAAGACACTGGGACTGATGTGCGTTACGTAGGCTACAACAGCGCCGCCAGTTTCGTAACCGTTCGACATTTCGCTGTCTGAAGGTCATCACAATTTAAAGTTTGTGCCTATTTGTTGTTTAGCATTTGTGATTTGATATTGTTTCAATAAATTGTTCATTACAGCCATATCAACTGACAACATTTGCGTAAGTCTCTTGTGAATATTTATAGTTTCAAATCGTTGACAACATATCAGATAATTTATATAATAAGTGCTGGTTTGTATATTCTGTGCTGTGTTTTTAAAGGTATTGGTCGCGCATCTACATACAAAAAACTAAACGTCGGGTGGTAACAAACAAAAGTGATAATAAAGTTATTGAAATACGGTTTTTCCCCATTCAGTTCTTTATATTATGCAATATGAAGATATTGCCAAATTGATATGCAATAACACAGTTGCATATATCGGAACACTAACTGTTTGAAAAAAATATGTTTTCTTTTTTTGGCACTACACATCATTATAATTGTCGAAACACTTCGTTGCTTCCTGTTACATTTCACTTTTGTTATTGAATATTACTACAGAAAGTCAAGTGTGTAATGTAAAATAATGCTTTGTAATGATGTAGTTACCAAAATGCATTATTATACAGAACAGAACAGAACATATTTTATTCACGTAAACTTTACAGTATTTTGTGTTATATATATATATGCATACATATAATAATTAATACAACAAGATTATACAATGAAGTATGGGTCATTATTTAACAAATCTATTTAACAGGATGAACTTATATACAATCAATATTCATGCTTATTTGGTACAATGATTAATTTCCTATGGTAATAAATATGTATTGTTGGAACAAAAATAGCTTATAATCAAATAACTAACTATTATTGTAATGTATTCTTTCAATAAATAGTCTTGAGTCTTGTATACAATGATCAGTTATAAATCCGTCAATGCTACGTTGCGAATTTTAAAAGCTTAAGATATATATTTACTTAACATAAACAATTCTGATTTGTTGTTTGTATTAAACAGTTGTATCAACTTAAACATACTAGGTCTATTTCTGTAATAATGTTTTAAATAAATTGGTCTTAAATGAGCATATGCTGTACATTTAAACATCAAATGAAATTCGTCCTCGATCTCATTGGTAGAGCAGATTTGACAAATACGTAAATGTCTATCATAATTTTTCGTATCTACCAGTGTGTATTCTTAAGTTATGGGAACATATACGTAATTTCGTAAATAAAACTCTGAGATCTCTCGACACAATGAGATCTAGATAAGATTCAAATCCATGTGACAGGTTAAGTGTTTTATACAAAGTTAAAACTCCACTATCTGTAACATTTTCTTGCCATTGTTGCAAATATTCATCAATTAGCCTTTGCCGAAATGTACAAATAAACTGGTTGGTATTTATAGGTATGTCACTACACCAAACATAGTAAAAACCGTAACGTGTAAGAAGGTTCTTAACTTTACTAAATCAATTCGTTCTATTTATACTAACATCGCACACAGCATCTTTAACAACTGACTTGGTAATAATGTTATCACTATCCTTTAAATTTTACCAGTATGTTATAATACGTACATATCGGTTTATATACAATGGGTATCTACCCAGTTCACTGTATACAGCTACATTAGCTGTAGATTGTCTAACACCAAGCGTAGCTTTGCAAAATGTTACATGCAGCCTTTCTAACTGTGATGATTTGGTAAACCCCCATACTTCACACCCATACGTAATAATAGGAGAAACAAAAGCATCAAATAACTGCAGTGCTACTCTTGGTTTACATTCGTATTTTTTTCAGATTTGACAATAAATTATTCAATGCTTTTAAGCCTTTTCCATATAACGTCTGAGAATTAAGATTAAAATTACCAGTGTAGTTCAATGTAACACCTAAATAGTTAAAGTCATTAACAACATCCAAGTATTCATCAGCATATATCCATTTTTCATTATGTTTGAAACCACCTCGTTTGCGAAATACTACAACTTTTGTCTTTGCAGTGTTCACTTCTAATCCCCATGTTTCACAGTAATTATGCAAATGATCTATTGACAATTGTAAATCTTCTGGGGTTTCACCAATAACAACCATGTCATCTGCGAATAACAAAAGAATCAAACACATATCCTGTATAACTATACCTTTGCTATTTCTATTTTGCAAATACATTTCTATATCTTCTACAAAAAGAGAAAACAAGATCAGGGAGATTATCTCCCCTTGCCTCAAGCCAACTGCTATATTAAAGTAATCAGAATAGTTTTCGCAATGTCTAACACATGACTTAACAGATTGATACATGCTGCGTATTATACGCAACACTTTACCATCCACGTTAGCTTTATATAATTTTAACTATAGGGCATTGAGATAAAACGAATTAAAACCACGCTTCATGTCCACGAAACAGCAATACAAACGTTTATTCGAATTAACATAATTTTCAATAATTGAGTGCAGTACAAATACTGCGTCTACTGTCGATCTACCCTTTCTGAATCCAAATTGTGCATCAGAAATGGTGTTATTTTCTTCGCACCATTTTGATATACGTTGGTTTAGTACACATGTAAACAACTTAGCAAAATTACTTAATAGTGTTATACCTCTATAATTGTTTATACCAGACTTGTCGCCCTTTTTATGTAAGGGAACAATAATACCCTTGGTCCATGCAATTGGGAAATTTCCCGAGTTCAAAATAAAATTGAATATTACTGTAATATGACCAGCTAAAATATCACAAGCTTCTATGAAATATTCATTTTATAATTTATCTGTACCTGGCGATTTCCTTGTTTTAATTAATTTAATAGCTTTACAAACTTCGTCATATGTGATTGGATTATCTAGCTCTCCAAATGTATGCGAAAAATCATTAAAATCGTAATTACTATTAAAATCCTCAGCTTCAACATTTGAAGCCTTGTTTATATCAGCAAGCATTTGTTCAAAATGGTTCTTGAAATCTTCAAGATGTATATTACTATCGTTATTAGTTGTTTTTTGTGACCGAAAATATTTCCAAAAATCTTTTGGTCTACTATGTTTCAAATTTTCAAATTCCTTACAACGTTTGAATTTAAAAGCTCTGCGTTTTTTTAAAACAATGGTTTTATACAGACATTTTAATCTACATGGTTCAACTCTATCTATATCACTATGCGAATTATTATACACATATAGGGCATTTTTATACAAAAGCTTAGCCTCTCTACAGTCATTGTCGAACCATTTATCTGAGTCAGATATGACACATTTTTGAAACTGTGGGTACTTTACAGTGTGCTTAACGAATAATGGATCTGCCACCTCACGTACAATTTCCGTAAACCTATTTACCATATAATCAGCCTTATTATCGCAGTGTTCATCAGCATTTTATACTACATTGTCAAAATCTTCCATTTTACTTATCAGTCCCTCGCGAAACGTATTTTTTTCTTCATCACTCCACTTTAAACGTTCAATTGTATAAGGATCTTCTTTAACAACATGCCTATTACAAACAATATCAAATGACAATGGGGCATGATCACTGAAGTTCATGAAGTCATTAACAGAGACATTTTGAACAACCTTAAAACTAGTCTCACTAAGAATTAAGTAGTCGATCACGCTAGATCCATTCCTATAAAAACATGTATATTTACCTAGTCCAAAGTCTGATCCTAATCGGCCATTTGCAATCCTTAAACCGGTACCTTTACACATATCTAACAACTTATTCCCGTAAGAGTTATTACCGCTGTCCATCAAATATCTTTGTAATGGGGTGTCAATTATATTGTCTTCAGAATCAATATCAGGTATATCACAAATGATACCGTCTGATTTACAAGCAGTTCTAGCATTAAAATCTCCAGCTATCATGACTATGCCTAATGATTGATAATGGTTAATATCCTCTTCAAGAATCGTAAATAAGTCTGCATCAAACAAATTAGCAATAGGTGAATTGTCACTCCACATATAAACTGCAGAAAAATATATGTCGATGTCATTATTAAAGAAGTGCTTATCCAACTGAAACCATATAATTGTGTCATGTTTATTTTTTACAATCGATATTCCGTCCTTGATGCTATCACGCATATAAATTACAATTCCACCGCTGTTTCGTTTAGCATTCCTGTGTCTATATTTTCTATACAAATTATGACAGCGATATCCTGAAAGATCAATTTTGCTATTTTTACCAGTCCAAGCTTCAGTTAAAACTATTACATTATACTTTGTTATAAATGAAATAAAATGTGGGTCCTCTCTCTTGGAAGTACTTAAACCATTGCAATTCAAAACTAAACAATTTAGCCCATCCGGCCCGCCCTACGCGTCTTTTACTGGTCTACCCTCAACGTACAGAGTGTCGTAAGACACCCAAGCTCTTCGTCCGGCCTGTTTTTCCTCCTTGACCCTCTTGAATAATCGCCTCCTCTTCGCCGCAACTTCCTGTGGGAATTGTGGGAATATAAGAGCACTTCTAATCTCAATGTTGCTTTTGACAACTTTTTAAGTTTACTGCTTACGTTTGACTTTTTCAGGTTATACAATGTGTTATCGTGTAACTTGTTACCGCGGAATGCTAATAAAATTAAAGTGATCGCTGTAATATTACAGGACACAATATTAGTCCCCGTTAAAACTAGTAGCGTTCAAACGGGATACTAAACATATTCTTTTTTTAAACAACTGAAAATGGAACATTTAAATATACAATATGTATAAATAAAAAGTAAGGCATTGCTTTGTTAGGACTTTGATAGCCTCAGTAAGACCTCTTCGCCGATATCGAGAAGATTGGAGAAGTACGTCTTCTAGCTTCACACCGTTCAATAGACTTCAGCGACGACTGTGGATCATGCGACGACTGAGATACTGTATACATGTCGGTGGAAAGCGAGGCAACGAAAATAAAATTATGCTCATGCATTTGGCTGAAACAATGGGAAATAGCATGATGAGGTGTGGACGTTACTCTTTGACCATATTTGATAGAACCATCAGATATTTTGATCACAAAAACAATTTTAAGAGTTCCATCCGTATTTTTAAATAAAATGGGATGGGTGAGTGGATTTCTTTTTAAATAATTAAAACTTTGACATTATTGAAACAAGTCATTTAAACGCAAATATGTCTCCACATCATGTAGAGTACAGCTGACTCTTGTTATGCCGAAGTCGGATATATCGAACTAATGGAAATTTCAAAATAAAAGTTAATTAAATTCTCAAATTTGAGATACAATGATTTTCTTAACTGAAACGCATGTATGCATTTTGAAACTTAAAGACAGCTACATGCATGTTGAAAGTAATGCTGGAATCTCCTACTGGAGAGCTTTCAGCATCGTTTTTCACCTGTATCTAGAAATAACTTTTCAGATGTGTACATCTTATAAATCGGGTTACTCGAATATCTTTTATGTCAAAATAATTTGTATGTTTTATGAACTTCGACATTTTGAGATTCCACTGTACTTCGAAGGAGGTTGTCAAATGTGTGTAGCATGCTTTGTACTTCATGACTTCCTTCTATCCTTTTTCTTTTAGGTACATTATTAACTATTGCGATATCAATGACAGCTTGCTCTTCAGCGTCCATAGCTGCTAGTGAATCTGAAAATATATTCATATACTAGTTATGAACTGAGATATAGAAAATCATTCGTTGTTGTAAACAGAAACATAATCATATAGCTTGTTGTGAACGGAAATATAAGTAAAGAGCTTGCTGTGAACGGAAACGATTTATAGGAACACCAGTTCAATAATTGATACAATAAATAAATACGTTCAGTTTTGTTACTGATTCCATACACAAAATAAATATGTTTTTTAAGCTTATGACAACAAAGGTCACATGTTGTAACAGACTAACAGTTTGCATTTAATAAACCAACAACTTGTTTGTGTGCGTTCATGCTGAAATATGTCTAATAAGAATATATTGCAATGTCGCAGTATACCCTGTATTTTGGATCAAAGTTTATAAGCAATTAACATGTATTTTTTGTTTTCATAAAATTACTATGCCGGTTTCATATTCATAACCGGAGTTATAAATATATGTATCCGCGAATTCCCTTTTAAATAATACTAATGTAATAATATACAAACTGTGATGACAAAATACAGTTGTAATAACATTATTACTTGTTTTCATGTTTTTAACTTTTGTTTTATCTAAGCGAAATATTAGAAAGACGAATGCAAAATAAATAACATTTCACGTTATTCCAGCATTAACTTAACATAAGAGATAAAATGCAACCATTTTCGATAGATCCAAAATGTTTAGCTATAAGAGAAATATAATTTTCGTCGTTTGAGTTTACGAATTACAAGAACATTTTTTCCCATAATGCAATGTTATGAACGTTTTGGCCCACTGAAAGTGCACAAGAGGAAACCGAGCGTGGTTGGCCGTTTTGTGTCATTCAGCTTTGGACAGTCGATCTGTAAAGACATTTTTAAAGTTTGAGTTTTATTCCGTATTTGTTCTCAATTAATGATTTAAGCGTTCGTTGACATAGGGATGGGGAGCGAAATAGGCGGGATACTGTATGTGTGTAAGAATGAAAGTTTTTCATGTAGATAACTTTGATTTTGTTTTATATGTATTTGTTGAGTAATTGTATCGTTTTGATGTTTGTTGTAATAAATGCAAGACAAAAGACTGTCCAGATGCTTTACCAAATACAGAAAATGTATTGAAAAAATATAAGTCTTGCTTTGTTTATTTGCAATAAGTAAGATAATGCATTGCATTTATTTGAGATTCGTAAACATCGTATGTCAAACATAAATTACCGGGTAAGTGTCATTTAAGGTATTAGGACTAATTAAAACGTTTTAATATCAAAGTTATGGCCCCGATTTCACTTCACCTAATGTTGTATATCTTATTGGATGTAAAGGTCGTCATAACCTATATGTTAGAACAACTAATCTGAGTGTTCTCCGCAGCACGCAGAATCAAAACTGTCTTTGCCGATGGCAAACCATCTTTATCATACAACCGCATTAATATCTGCCTGATATAACGTTGCCTGATATATATTTTTATATCACGGATTACAGTCATGTGTGGTGGTTGGTCATATTACTCGGAATCAACTATACAGTAATATCTGTAATCGCTAATGGCAATATCAAAACATTTTTATAGAAACGTCTATGCAGATCAAAGCGTCGAATATTGCGGAGAGCATATTTTCATACGATATGTGACATTATATTCAGCATGTTGAATGAGTTCGGGGTTTTCCTTTTAAGCTCACATCAGAAAAAAGTGGTGCTAAACATCGTATTGGAAACTCATCTATGTTCTAAATTCGTTTCTCTAAAAATGTATCAGCTTGATTTTGTGTCGCTTGAAATTGGCGTAACAAAAATATATTTGAAGTCGCCGTAGTTTCGACTCACTTTATACAATCACACGGAATAAAGTCATTATAATATACAACATGTGCAATTAAGCGGTAAAAACAGTTTTCACCGAGTTCCGAATAATAACTATTCATACAAAACCCACCAGTCTTCCTATTTTCTTTTTTCAGTATGAATTATATGTTTCGGCGATATATATGTAGCATAATTATATGAACATTTATCTTGTTTTAAGGCGAACAACTGGCGTAAATGTTTAATAAACGACTCATTCAAACTTCAAACACGTCAATTGAATGAATCCAGGATCGAAGTTGAATTGTTATATTATAAAAATTGGAATATTCACATACAGTATTTTGATAGAGGTATTACTGCAATACTGCATCCGTCATGAAATACCATTTAACATCTGAAAAGGATAATTGATTGTTCTTTTCCTATATAGCAAAGCCATTATTGAACCTAACTGCAATAACATTTGGTGCAAGTACTCGTACGACGTAATTTTCTGCACTGTCATGTGATATAAATTGCGAAGGCAATTTAGCCATTATGCGGTGACACATAATTGCTACGCAAATCCATGATTGTTATTACAGGAGACAGTTTTGGCATTTAGGTTTGATTAGACACTGGGGCTGATGTGCGTTACATAGGTTACAACAGCGCCGTCAGTTCCGCAACCGTTCGATATTTAGCTTTCTGAATGCCATCACAATTTAAAGTTTGTGCCAATTTGTTATTTAGCATTTGTGATTTGATATTATTACAGTTAATTGCTCATTACAGCCATATCACAGCATGTGCGTAAGTCTCATGTGAATATTAATAGTTTTAAATATTTGACAACATATTTGATAATGTATTTAATAAATTCTGGTTTGTATATTCTGTGCTGTGTTTTTAAAGGTATTGGTCGCGTATCTACATACAAAAAACTAAAAAGGCGGGTTGTAACAAACGATAGTTATTATAAAGTTCTTACGATACGGTTTTTCCCCCATTTAGTTCTTTATATTATGCAATATGAAGTTATTGCCAAATTGGTATGCAATAACATAGTTGCATACATCGGAATAATCACTGTTTGCAAAAAAATATGTTTCCTGTTTTTTTGGCACTACACATCATTATAATTGTCGAAACGCTTCGTTGCTTCCTGTTACATATCACTTTAATTTTGTGATTGAATATTAGTACAGAAAGTCAAGTGTGTAATGTAAGATAATGCTTTGTAAGGATGCAGTTTCAAAAATGCATTAATATAGCATTTCTAATCTCAATGTTGCTTTTGACACCTTTTGAAGTTTACTGCTTACATTTGACTTATTTCAGGTTATACAATGTGTTATCGTGTAACTGGTTACCGCGGAATGCTAATATAATTGAACAGATGGGGTAATCACGTGATAGTCAAGATGGCGACGTCCATGCCGAGACAGTCATTTTTCGCCGTTTTATACCCTTTATTACTTCTGTTTATTTTTTAAATGACGCTCACTTGCCAGCCATATCAGTAAAACGGTGATAAGCGTTTATTTCGTATTTAAATTCGCTTTATATCTCGACTTTACTCGGTGCAAATGTTCTTATTGGAGCCCTAATTAGGTCATCCCGCTAAGAGATTTCGCACCGAGTAAAGTCGAGGTATAAAGCGAATATTACTATTAAATAAAAGCCAGTAACTTTCTTCCTAATATGACTGGAAAGTGAGCGGAATAAGAAAACATAATACAAGTAATAAAGGGTATAAATCGACGAAAAATACCTGCCTCGGCATGGACGTCGCCATCTTGTTTGTCACGTGATTAACCCCTCTGATTGAAGTGATTGCTGTAATATTACGGAACACAATATTAGTCCCCGTTCAAACAATTAGCGTTAAACCAGGATACTAAAAATATTCTTTGTTCTTTAAACAACTGAAAATGGAACATTTAAATATACAATATGTATAATTAAAAAGTAGCGCATTGCGTTGTTAGGACTTTGATAGCTTCAGTGTTATCTGTTCGCCGATATCGAGAAGATTGGGGAAGCACACATATGTCAACGGCGTCAACTCCGACGAGACAGCAACATACATGTAGACGAACTTAACCCATTTATGCCTAGCGGACTCTCCCATCCTTCTAAATTGGATCAATACTTTAACCTATTTCGAATAAGTAATAGTATATATCAAAAGAATGTGTGCTGCAAGGAAACAAGGCATTATTAGTCAAGTTCAGTATACAAGTGGTAGTGGCCTTATAAACACAGTTTGATTACCATAATGCCGAAGTTTACCCATTTATGCCTAGTGGTCTCTCCCATCCTTCTAAATTGGATCAATTTATTTCCAAAATAAGGGATGTCTAGTATACTTATTTCTATATTTAGAATATTTCTTACAGGATGTTATTTAAGCAAACAGCGCAGACCCTGATAAGACGCCGCATCATGCGGCGTCTCATCTTGGTCTTTGCTGTTTGCCAAGGTCTTTTTTCTAGACGCTAGGCATAAATAGGTTAAATTTAGTACGACATGTTCTCCTCAAAGATTGATTCGAAGAAATATTACCAACGGATATGTTAATTGAGACTTCGGCATGTACAAAAGTAGAGTTACCTAACAAAGTAAATGTTATAACAGTAGTGCATGCTAAAAATACACATAGGTGGTAGCACAGATTACGAGCGTTCATAAGAATCCATACGTGAACTCAACAGTCACATTTCTATATACATTTCTATATTTAGAACATTTCTTGCAGACATTCCTTTAAGCAAACAGCGCAGACCCTGATGAGACGCCGCATAATGCGGCGTCTCATCTCGGTCTACTCTGTTTGCCAAGGCCTTTTTTTCTAGACGCTAGGCATACATGGGTTAATCCCAGGCTTATTACAATACAATTACAAAGATAAACGCTTCAATTTCATGTTCTTCGACCCATTAATTTAAAACTGTTTGCAACCAAACTATGTTTTAAAAACACTTGTATCAAATGCTTACCATTCTAACCAAAACACGATGTACGAAATCCAATCCACTGCTCGAAGCAAATTATTTTATTGAACAGAACAGCACAAATATTTTATTCACTTAAGCATTTTACATCTCATCGTGATCAATATAAAACATACATACATGCGTGAAAAAAACATAGTAATACAGATAATAATAAATTATTCGTTAGAATGTTTTTTTTATGTACACACAGAATTGAGTATTTATACTCACTTATATATTAACAAAAAACAAAAAACAGTGGAAACAGCCAAAAAAACACATTTATTTCATAACCATTTCATAGTATACTGAAAATGTTAAAACAAATCAATCTGACAAACGTACCATCCACAATACGTTTTTGACTTGTGCGATGTTTGTTTTATAACGAATATATGTATATGTTAATATACCTCAATGCCCGAATTGTTGTCCGTTAAATCCAGAAAAAAATACTTGAAGTGTTGTGTTTGGTCTCATAAATTACGTCACACGGTTCACGTCATGCATCTTGTAATCAATACAATGAAAATAGAAGTACGGAGGGCTGGTCTGGAAATCAAATTAAGTTTAGGATGATATGTAATATAAACGATTATATACGACCAATATTCGCCGGACGTCTATAATCGGCACAAGCCGCATAATGGCAATCGGACAAAAAGGCCCTTTTATTTTATGCTTTCCCGGGGTTTATAGAGAAAAATGAGTGAAAAAAAAGATAATTCACTGTTTTAAACAGTAAAAAATAACAGTGAAAATTATCGATAATTTTCATTGTTTAACTGTAAAATGACGAAATTTTTTACGAAATGACTTAATTATTCCAGCATAATTCTCAAGTTAAACTCTTTTATAATGTAAATACACCTTTAAAAAGAGCATGAAATAAAAATAAAATTTGTTGGATTTGGTGGAATATCGATTTTAATTCACTTGGGGAAAAATACTGCTTTAATTTGCAAGCCCTTACAATAATTAAAGGATTTATAAACTTACACATGTCTGCCATAACCTCTCAGCAGGGTTTCTCCAGAAAACTATTTCTTGTGGAGAAATTTGCTTTTTTAATGACCATTTTGGGAAAACATATGGATACCAAATGAAAAAGACCAGGAAACCTTATGCGTTCAGCGATTTTATAATTCTTTTTCGTGACAAAAAAATATTTTCCAGCCATTTTGTTGCAATTTCTTTGCTTTGTAGAGACCTATAGTAAGTGTATGTGGACACATATGCCTACAGATATACTTTGAATACCTTATATATTATCAATAGTGCCTTTTCAACATGCTCCAGTTTTATTTCTTTTTACCAACACTATTTCGGAAAATATAAAGAATACTTGACTGCTTTGTCACATAAATTAATTGGTTAGGTACATAGAATGATGTTTTAAGAAGTGTATGTGGGGGTTGCATGTATAATATTCAATTGTGGCGTCTTCTGAGACTTTTGGTACTAATTCTGCAAGCGTCATAATGAGAAAAACTCATTTGAAATGACGTCGCTTAACTTGCACTTAATTTTGTTTAGATTGCCTAATGTTTTCTGTGATTTTACTGTTTCGCGTATTTAAGTTATATAAAACTCGGCACCGACTGGCCATAGAAGGAATTGTCAAACAAATAGTTGATTTTGACCTTTTAATTTCAATGAGCTGACTTGTTACTCCCCTTTTAACGAATTTGGCCATGGCGAGTTATAGACACAAACAAGACTTCAACACATGTTGATACCGATTTTAGCTTGATGCTATTAATATTATTTGGATTTAATTTGTCTATGAGCAAGGTAAGTGCTATTTTTTTAATCAACTTTACTTTTAATGGTTAAATGTACAAAAGAATAACCGGTACACAAAAAAACTACATATTTTCAAACGAAAACGAAAGTAAAATTGGCTACCACAGGGACCTATACAAAAAATATCGTTTGTATAGGCCACTGGCTACCATGACCTTTCCGAGTTCCTGTGATATTTTGTTTACAGTTTAATTTAACACATGAAGTTCGTCACTGCTTTCTGATGGTTGAAAGAGAAATTCAATCTGGTATTAATGCATATTTTTTTTTAGATATTTCATTCCTAAATTTGTCATTAATAAAATTACATTTTTGTTTTGGATAAGCCATGACGAAATAGATCAAACCAGAAGAAATGAAGAAAAAAATGAAGAAAAGGACACCATAAGAACAGGACAACAGCTAACAAAAGAAGCAAACACTTCGGCAGTAAAGCCCTACAGAAAGGGTTGGGCATCTTCAACGTCAGTTCATCATATGAAAAGCACACCAGACATGCAACTATTTTGGGTTTATCCAGGTACTAAAGAAAGAGAAGAACAGTCCGACAATACTGAGATTTCGACCCCGCATGTTAGTAAAACCATGGAAAGTATGCCCAACAGCGATTACAGTGGCTTTGGCGAGATATAGCATCAAAGCGCCAGCGCAAGCCGGTTTCCGAACATCCATGAGTACGGAAGACCAGTGGGCATAGAGGGCATAGCCAACGCATGTCAGGCCCCGAACGTGAGCCTTGCTTTCTTCATAGAACTACAAAAGAGCATTCGACGAGATATGGAAGAACGGGCTTCTTGGTAACCAATGCAACAGGTAACTGTAAAAAAAACATACCTGCACATTCTTCGTAACTTTTATCATACCACCGCATTGATATATTTTTGTATGATAAAAATATAATGTCAACAGGAAGTTCTTATATCAGTCAATGTTTGGAGTTACGTGGGATTTGCAATAAAATTAACAATTTCTATCAACATGAATCAGGTTCAACAAAACAAACAATTTGATACCAAGAAAGTACATATTTTCTTCTAGTTTAAAGTCATAAATCACAAACACGTTTTTTAAAATCACCACAACCCGCACTGCAGAAGTTAAATGACGTCATCAATGGGACAATTAACCTTATTCTTGATATAGTCATTACACTCGCAAGTGTTGCAAAGAAAGTCAAGACAAATGATAACTGTATGCTAACCCTCAACTATTTAAACAAACGATTTAACACGCTTATGTCAATATTGACATCATCATCAAAATGTAAATTTCAATACACATCAACAAAATGGCGTCTCCAAACTATTTGATGAAGTGTGTTTATCGATTAAAATTGTTGCTGCAGTCCATTCCTTATCTCCAATTTAAGACGTTTATAATTAAAGCGGGTGTACTCTTCCAATTTGTAGTGCAATAAAACTTTTCGATGTTTAAAATAAGCGAGTATTCGTGTCGTCTTTTCGAACGCCGTTGCTACATGAATGTCAACGTGTAAAAGCCGGCTCAGCAAAATCAGCGTTGATCCGTACATTATTAATATAAAAAATGGATTGTTTTGCAGTTTTTTTGGAAAATGTGGTATGATAAACAGAAAAATAGGTTACTGTCCCAACGGTTTTTAATATACCAGGCTCGGCACGAATAAATAAATAATTAAATTATAACGGCCTCGTCGTTATATTATTCTAAGCCTCGCCTGATATATTACACAACGATGGGACAGTAACCATTTATTCTCTATATATCAGCATCATATAAAATGATATTATTTAAATACAACGTATCCTAAAAATACAAAAATAACTGTTTAATTTTCAGACATTGTAGTTAGTTTACTATTTCAACACAAATTAAGCTCAAATGAGTCTGTTGTACGATTTTGAATTGAGTTGACAGCTGTTGCTTTTTTTCCGAATCAAAATGTAAACAATTGAAACCTACTGAACCGTGTAAAATGACTTATGAAAAAAATCGTTATTGGCGTCGCACTGAAGTGCGGCGACTAGTAGGTAATACGTTTTTTTTCGCTTATGGGAGGAAAAGTTATTTTACGGATCAATTTATATATTTTTGTGGTCAGAATATCTTGCATAGTGGTGATTTGTTTGTGTAAATTATTTTAAATTTGTGCCTATTACATTTACTTCAACATTTATTGCCAATAATGGAAAGCTAACTCTTTTAATTAATAACTGAGCACAGGGACTGGGTAATAATAAAAGATCACAGGGACTGGGCAAAAACGCGAACCGATGAATCTTTCTGGTTTTGTATAAAAACAAAGCATAATCAAAATATATTTATTTTGTGTTTTTTTCTAACAATAGCGCAGACTTTTGCTGTTCGAGTTTTGGTTAACGCGTATTTTCTTCAATTTTACAAGACGACAGCGATTTCACGGTTTATTGCTTTATTGATAACAGTTAAACTACAGCCACTTATTAATATCTTAGTTAGAAGGTGATTTTTCAAGCGATTCCGTAGTGTATTGGTTACACGCTCGCTTCACATATGAGAGGTTCAAGGTTCGAGCCCCAGTAGAATCAAACTATTTTATTTGTGTTCTATGTTAACTTATTTTTTATTTAGACATTTTAAATTAAATAAATATGCTGTTTTATTGTAACCATTGTTTGTTTTTATTATGACCATGAAACATATGTTTGAGAGGTTGGAGGATTTCATAAACACATTAAAAATTTTACAGTGTTTTCATATCAATGAGTATTCAACTCCTATCGTAAATGAGCAACGTAAGAATAAGTTCAGAATCATCTCCCCTTGATGTTGAGAAAAATATGAAATAACGCTAACTAGATGCAGCAGATTTTTTAAAACCTACACAGTTCTGTTCCATTAATGAAAACTGCACACGGATGCCAGTAAAAAAAGGAAGCCTATGTAAATAAAATGAACTATGAAATATTTGGAGGTTAAATTACAACACAAAATCATAGATTATGGTTATTTGGGGGTTATAACACAGCATCATAGATAATGGTTATTAAGGGGTTATAACACGAAATCATAGATAATGGTTATACTAATATCTTTTTTTTATTTTGTTTAAAATAATCGGCCAATATATTAATATTTACAGTAGAAAAGCAATCGTTTTATGTAACTTCATTGAGTGCCTTTTACACTGAAATTCCCGACGCCCTTTGATTCTTTGCATCAATACTTATCTTGTCAGTACAAGAAACGCATATTATAACCCAAGAAGAGGACGTTGATCATGATAAATAGACCTTTGGGAAGACGATCCAATAATTGGTGATTGTGCGGTATCCTAGACAGCGTGATTCGCAACCTGTTTCATGTATACATAATGTATTAACCCATTTATGCCTGGTGGACTCTCCCATCCTTATAAATTTAATCAATTTATATCCAAAACTAGGGATGTCTACTATACTTGTTTCTATATTTAGAATATTTCATACAGACATTCATTTAAGCAAACAGTAAAACCCGCTCAAACACGTAGAATGTTTTGAAATGATTACGTTTTACGAAGACTTCATGAGGATCTCTGCACAACACATCATTTGTGTTTGCTAGAGTAGATTCGCCGATTTGAAATAAATAGTTGTGTTTAAGAGAAAGAGACATATAGTAAATGACATAGAATCCCTTTCCCCCATAAGAAGCAAAGTAAAAATGGCTTTTGCAAACAGAATAAAACCAGAACAGCCTGTGAGTAACTCGCAGTTTGTTCAGGTTTTATGCTGTTTGCTGCTCATCAGTATCTTATGGTTTGAAATGAAGCCTTTAAAACTTGAATCTAGTAAGAAATGTCTTTAATAACATGTAACTTTCTAAGAGACTACAAATGCGTAAAAATGTATCTAAGTGGTTAATGGATAACCCATTACCACTTATAACTGCAGTGTTTAGGCGGTTTGTATTTAAATATTCGAATCACGTGGTATCGTATGCCACTCTTTCTGCTTGTGTGTGGAATTCAAAATCATACTATATCGGAGGGGGTAATCACGTGAAATTCAAGATGGCGACATCCATTCAGAGACAGTTATTTTTCGCCGTTTTATACCCTTTATTACTTCTGTTTATTGTTTGAATGACGCTCACTTTCCAGTCATAGCAGTATGAAGGTGATAAGCGTTTATTTCGTATTTAAATTCGCTTTATATCTCGACGTTACTCCCCGCAAATTTTCTTAGCGGAGCCCTAATTAGGTCATCCCACTAAGAAATTTCGCACCGAGTAAAGTCGAGATAAAGAGCGAATATTACTATGAAATAAAAGCGAGTAACTGTCTTCCTAATATGGCTGGAAAGTGACCGGAATAAAAAAAATAATACAAGTAGTGAAGGGTATTAAACGACGAAAAATACCTGCCTTGTCGTGGACGGTGCCATCTTGTTTGTCACGTTATTACCCTCTCTGATATATCCGTCCGAACACCACAGCCATGTAATATTCCCTATATACTACTACAAATATGCGCATTAATTAAATAAACATGTTATTTGGAGACGCCGACGAAAATTGCCATAAAATGACTTCCATTTGAGGAACATGAGGCCTCAAATATCCAGAACTTGTTTGGATTGATTAGACGCCTATTGATAGATATTGATCAACGTCATAGACTAGATGATATATCAATATTTAATCTACAAATAATAATGAATGTGCACTGTATTCAATGGTATAATTCTAATTTAAGTAGCAGTTGACCGTCCACGTTAGGATACACAATACAAACTTCAGAACCAATATCTGTTAATAGTTAAACAAACCTCTGGCATCACATGCCATGGACAAGCCGGCTTAAATGATGCAACAAATAATGTGCAACATTTACCCATTTATGCCCAGTGGACTCTCCCATCCTTCTAAATTGGATAAATTTATTTAAATTAGGGATATTATATATATTTATATATTTAGCATATTTCTTACAGAAATTCGTTTAAGCAAACAGCGCAGACCCTGATGAGACGCCGCATTATGCGGCGTCTCATCTGGGTCTACGCTGTTTTTCAATGCCTTTTTTTCTAGACGCTAGGCATAAATGGTTAAATGCAATCTCTAAAACACTCCACAGAACATAGTTATGATTAACTGAAAATCTTATATGTTATTGAAACATGTTCCGCTTATTTACCAGATTATCACTTTCGCCAGATGGCGTCTGCTTAGTAATCACTATCTTGAGACTAGTGTTTAACACAAACACGGATATAATGTAATGGTAGGAAGTACTTTTTTAATTCTTAAGAGTCAACGTGGATGGTCACTTCACACAGTTTACAAGGAATGTCACACACATCGAACACGGCCACAAAAGTTTAGACAAACAAGCGCTGTATCTGATAAAACAAACAAACAGGTTTCGCAATGCAAAAATAAGTTTTGTTTAACAGATCGGACATTGTTTTGTTAATCGTTGATCGATGAACATTTTAAACCGCACCTCTGCATTGACAATAATTAAAGGATGTCTCGAAACTCGATGTTCCATGATATATTCGTATTGGTTTCATCGTTAGATTTACTGGATAAATTAAAGTAAGTTTTAACCCATCGATGCCTAGCGTCTACAAAAAAGGCCTTGGAAAACAGCGTAGACCCAGATGAGACGCCGCTTGATGCGGCGTCTCATCAGGGTCTGCGCTGTTTGCTAAAGGAATTACTGTAAGAAATATGCGCAAATTTAGAGATACTTTTTATATGGGCTAAATTCTTTGGAAATATTACCAATATAAAAAGTAGCTTAATATGTGAAATACTCCACGCAATCTATGTCGCTTGCCATTGAGTCTACGTACAAAAACAATGCTAAGTCACGTAAAATATCGATCATATTGTCAAGTCATTTGCAAAAACATAGAAAAATAAGGAAAACATTGAAACGCCATTGAGTGCATTTTGATTGAATTGTATAATAATAGACTGTTTTTCATGTCATGTTCAATGTGGGCAATACAGACGAACATCGTTGTATAGTTTCTATAAGCAAATATTTCGTTATTCTTTTTTATTTAATAAATCGACTATTCATTGCATTACCGTACGTAATACAAGACGCTTCTCCTGGTAATTAAACTCGTTCTATATTGGCTAAATAAAGTTTCGCAATGAACTTGACAATCAATCGAAGATGATTTTCGCAAAGGACCGATATATACATGTAATGCGGTTAAGAAATATGATCCAAGAAGCGTTCGTTAGTTCATTGATATGCGTTAGCATGCAGCGATGACTTCAATTATGAAGGACAATAATTAATGACGCTTATTTTGTATGGGGTAGCTCGTCAGAGGTTATGGTAAAACCGCTGATTAGTAATGACATGGTAAAACCGCTGATTAGTAATGACATGGTAAAACCGCTGATTAGTAATGACATTCGTTTTCATATTGTGCGAAACGCGCGTCGGTTGTGAATACAAACAATATTATCCATATTATTAAGATAAACAACACTGCAACAAATTTCTCTTAACTAGAAATGTCATTACACTATTGCACGCCATCCGGATTAAAAACTCAAATTTGACAGGTTCCCGTTTAATATTTAATACATGCCAACACAATAATCAGACGAAAAATGCTATCTCCCCTTGCATCATTGCGAGTAACTTAATTTAAACAGTTAAAACATCTTGACAAACAAGTGTTTCTTCTATTTGTCTTTTGTTTTTTCTTGAAACAGTACCAATGGTATGAACATTTCTGCTTTTATGAAAAAAGTATTGAGAATAAAAAGTATTTTGCGATATGTTTAATATATAAATATAATGCTTAATTGTACAAATTATTGTTTTCTAAACACGCAATAAATGTCATCATAGATCTCTGTTTATTCCGTTAGTATTTGTGACGTTGTCATTTAGATATTTGTCTGATTTCTTGTGTTCGCACAGGCTTAACGAATTTTTATGCCTAAACTGCATGTTTGCTTAGAAGAGACTTTCTTTAAACGAAAACAATCATAAAGCGGCAAACGTCGTCCCTTCTTAGCATGTGCGGACAATGCACAGGCTATTCTGGGACGAAACTTTACGCACATTCATTAAGCCTCCTTTTTCACAGAGCAAGCCCCATATTTAAACCATGTAGGAACATCGTCAATATATTCAGTAGGTTCCCGCTTTATCTAAGTTTCAACCCATATCGAACTCCATTATAACACTGATATTATATTCCCAATGCTAAACAGCAAACTCATTTACGCCTAGCGTCTAGAAAAAAGGCCTTTTGCATGATGCGGCGTCTCAATAGGGTCTGCGCTGTTTGCTTAAAAGAATTAATGTAAGAAATATTATAAATATAGAAATAAGTATATAAGACATCCCTAATTTTGAAAATAAATTGATCCAATTTAGAAGGATGGAAGAGGCCTCTAGGCTTAAATGGGTTTAAAAAAATCAAGTATACGTTGTGTAGCGTAATATTTCCTTTACCTTTGCAATTAATGTAGATCGTTTACTATTTCAGTATGTGCCGTATTTATTAAATACAAGTCTCTGTGCTGCAATTTGTTTTGTCTGCTAAACTATATGTTCAAGCCAATTGGATCATCATTAATGTACTTGAGGTCCCATAAATATTGTCAATTTTGTATTTGAAAGAATTTCCGCGTATAAGCGTCTTTATTTACATTTTTCTTTCTGTTCTGGTACTGTATTTTGCTCTCAGGAATACATATCATGGTGTACACAAAATTCAATCTTTGTCGGGCTTCATATCGAGGTATGTTAATACAACTTGACATGTAAAAATGCTGTTTGGGGTGACTTTATATAATTGTAGTATATTGTGGAACTATGTTAAATTAAGGCAATAGGGACCTAATGAGATCGGTATTATTCGGGCGATAATATCGTATTCCGAAAGTGTTTGGAAACGATTGGATATCTACGTAAAGTCAGGAAATAATACTTAAACCGCGAGTGCGTTTTAACTTAAGAACCCAAAACACAGTATAAATGTTTTTATTTTTTTTATTTTAGAACTTAATCTGTTCATCTTCTTGAGATTTATTCACTTTCAAATAAAATTTATATCAATTGATTCGTTTGAAACAAAATATATTTGTTCATGACGTCACGGCTGTTGACATTTTGTTGCAAAATGAAAGTGCGTAAAAAGACTAGACGGTTTAGAAAAAAATCAACAAAAAAGAATGTGATACCAATAACCTACGTTGTTCTGCCGTTTAATGAAAATTGTTTATTGCAGACACATAATTATAACGGTATGTTTAATTAACATTTTAATACATAAACAAAAATACTCTTATCTATTGTAGCTTATGAATTGCGTCGTTCAACAACTTCTAGAACTGCATGATGTAACAAGAATTTATGTTTATTATTGACATATTATATTGACGCATTGACTTGCCGTGGGCTACTTGTTAATAAGTTGTTGAACATCTCTCACATGTCAAGTAGAAGAATTGCCTGAAACAGTTTCAAGAGGAAATTTCCATCTTGTCAAGTTTGAGTCAGAGCCAGAGTAAGTAATCTTTGACCTTGTAACAACTGATCTCAGTATGACCACGTCGTTTTTTTTGGACTTTGTTCATGCGCATAAAATAAAACTCATTTACAAGAATTAAATATTGTTGAGAGCATCAACGTTTAATCATATTACATCATGGATCACATTTTCATTTTTTATTATTTATTTTCAGGGAGTCGTCTATTTGCAAAATGCTTGTTGTCCTAACACTTGATATTTTCTTATAAAAACCTATAACGCGTCAGTATGAAACTTAAAAAGGGATAATTTAATTATTAAAACATCGCGCTGTGTGACTTAATTTCAGTTCGAGGTACAGTGATTTTGCATATAACTCAGATTGCTGTCGTGGATTTAAAAACGGGTTCGAAGTTCTCCTCATATATGAAGTCATCAGTGCCGAATTCTCATGAAGCCTAGAAAGTAGCTGGCATCTCTGTTGATGCTAATGGCAACATGTCTGTAAATAGTGGCATTGTGGATAGTGCTCCCATTACATATATTGTTTTGCTACTTAAGATTGGAAATACGTTGACGCTTTGTGGTCAAGTGCAGCTGTATGCATTGGTTGGAAGACCTTACGATTTAATGATTTATGTTTTATTATATCAATATAAAGCCAAATTGTATCATATGTCAGTGTATATAACTGCGGCTTTAGAAAATAAACTAGAAAACCCTTAAATAGATGTGATATACTCATTAATACTGACATCCATTGCGTTATAATGAATAGGGGTAGGCATACTCAAAGTGTAATTTATTGAGACAGAAACGGTAAACTTCCTGAAATGCATTTATTATGTATACAATATATTGTGTGGCATTATGATGCACAATATATGGATTTAATCCAAATGCCAATGGCATAAAACGTAATAAAAGCTACTTATCACTGAACGATTTTTTTTGCCATTTTATCCTGATATGTGCACATAGTATGGGAGATATAAGGCATAATTCTCACTCTATGACACTTTGTTCATGCTGTGTCTACTAGCTCGACCAATTAGAGTATGTTTAATTGGTTTATTGGCAAAATATATGTATATCCCATTTACAAAAACTAAACATTTTGGATATAGGATCATTCCATAGAAAACGCCCAACCAAGTCAAGGGGTAAATGTATTCAGCCAAGTGTAAACAGTTATAGGGCTGGAAATTGTTTTTGAATTTTTTTCAAAAATTGATATCAAAATTGATATACAATTTACGATGTGGAAATATTTGAAAAAGTATTTCTGGGAAAGTACCAACTAGGCTCCCACTACCTTAACAAAAATCCTCCGTTTTTGACAGGGTGTAACCGACACTTGTTTAAAAGTTTGCTTACATATATAAATATAAATAAATAAATATATATATAGTCTAATAAAGCAATAGAAATAGCATTAATAGCCCAAACTAGTATTTAAGATTTGCGCAAACGCATTATAAACCTAAGGCAACACAACTAAACGAAGGTCTGACGTATTTATCTATGAAGTTGTTACGTGTTATACAATAAGTGCGAATGGTTCAATAAACACGACGTTGGTTTGTTTATAATTCCTGAATGGCGTGTTGAATAAATGTCGACGACTCTGTTCTTTATTTCTCGTCTTTGTAAAAAATATATACCATTCGTCCTATACAATCACATGAATAATGTACATATCTCCTGATAATACAAACACACATACAAATGAGAACACGACTTGAAGTGTTGCTAAGTTATGCTCGCTATTTTGCCTAAAGCAATGATGATGATGTTGAACACGAAATGACTAGCCTGATTAATTCAACCCAAATGAATTTGTAGTCGGCGTCGTCAAAAGACCATGAGGATTATGGAATGCAAATAGTTGTAGTACAAGATCTACGAAACCGAGGACTATGTACGGCGATATGCTTCCAGTCTAATACAACCACGTAGTAATGCAGCTGCTATAAGTTGCCGAACTGCTTGACGATGCTCTTCTACTCATCTGGCGTTCCAGGACAGGCCAATGGTTCCACATCAGCTACAAATACGCATCGCAGACTTGAAGCATGATATTCGAGATGATTCGGTATGCGACACAAAACACATACATAAGATAGTCGTAACGCTCCCCGATGACAAGTTTTTGCAAACTTAATGCCAGCTCTCAGATTTTTCCTGCAGATTCACTTCTTCGGTTTGATTCATTGCTCAATACGTGTCAGGATCTTTTGGATTATATGATGTGCAGGATATTTTAAAAGCCTTTTGCGTCTTTTTTATTGAGTTGCGCCATGAGTCGTACGTTATCAACCAGGTCTGTTCGTCTGGCCTAAACCAGATGGTTTTCCGTTTCATTATATTCTCTGGTTTTGATAAATATTTTTCGCGAATTTTCTATTTCTCCGTCGTAGCTTTGCTTTAGCAATCAGGATACTGCTGGCATCTCATCAGCGTCAGCTTGTCCTCAGTCGTCATCCATACAACTGCCGTCACAGTCCGTGCAGGACAGGGGTCTGAAATGTTTTCCCGAACTGTAAAGGACGCACACGGACAATCAAGGCATAAATACGGTTTCCCGGACCCTACGCGGCTGTACCCAGACCCCACACGGCAGCTGCAATTACCATTCCGGCTGGTGCTATCATCCCGGATCATTACGGTTCAACACTGCAACTTCCCGAAACTGCCGTGTTGGCCTACCGGAGCGCTTAGGACATTGCGGACGTCCCAGGACATGCACGGATTGACACAGAGCTACACGGCGGCTACACGGTTCACTTGCCGGTTCATCCTGGATATGAACCGTGTTGATCCGTCATCTGTATGCGACTAGAGACCTAAGACTGCATTATCATATAACACGACTATAAATGGTTCGGTAAGAACTGCATATTTATCAAATATGTTTTTAATTTGGTAATTAATATAGCATTTGGAAGCACCACACGTTTGTTTTCTACGTGCATTAACTTAGCTTTTGATAAAATACGGATGTGTATTATAGTTGGTAATACTAATTGTTTACACGAAGATCTGACAAAAAGGGGCGCTTTCGTCTTTCAGCATTACTTAATTATAGTAAATTGAGTGTATGTTCTTAACCCTGTATATGTAATTACGTTCAGAACTTAGCATGTTCGTTTGCATTAAGAATATGTAGTTATGAGACAATGAAAAATCACGAAACACTTTGAAAAAAACACCTGTTTGGGTTACGATGTGTGTTAATATATAAGAATACTGGCTTTATAATTGGAACACCTGATGTCTGAAACTAGTGTAAAATGGTTCATTATTGATCTATTTGGGAAGAAATGTCAGCATTAATTTTTACAATATCAGTTTTCAGAAAACCAATCAACTTTGAACTTAAGGCGAAATATCGAAATCAACTGCAAGTTAAGATAAAAATCACACGATATTGTATTGGTTCCAGCTCAAACGACGAAGTTGATTATACCTGTTTATTTAATACAACGTAAATATGACAAGTGAATATCCGTCACGGATACGAGAAGCAATTTAAGATGACGGATATTCGAATTCTTCAAATTGCTCATAAATAATATTTAAATACATTTTCGTTACTTTAAATGAAATCGAATTATGCGATAAAATACATAATGAGCAAAAAGCATGTTAGTTGTGCAATTATAGCATAATGGCCATGTGCTTTGCGGAACTCATTAGTGTTGACATTTCCATCAATGCAACAAAAGCGGTGATACTTATTTCGACAAAAACAAATAAAACCGATCGATCATTCCACGATAACCTTTTGCGTTGTTTTGTTCTTGTCGCCCAATTATATATAAGCCTCGCTCTGTGAAAAGGGGGTTTAATGCATGTGCGTTAAGTGTCGTCTCAGATTAGCCTGTGCTATCCGCAAAGGCTAATCAGGGACTAAACTCTCCGCCTAAACTGGATTTTTGCTATGAAGAGACTTTTTTGAAACGAAAAATAGCATATTTATAAGCGAAAAGTGTCGTCCCTGATTAGCCTTTGCGGACTGCATGGGGCGACATTTTACGCACATGATTAAACCCCCTTTTCACAGAGCGCGGCTTCTATGTATTTTGAAGCAAAGTCTAAACAAGACAAACAATAACACAAGCAATATAAGTTCTTGTAAACATTGTCTAATTACGTGAGAAGTGCATGCAATATTTCCTTTTAAAACATTCATGCCGGCATGACATTCATTCGAACAAATCAAGGACCATTGAAAATCAAAGTTATGAATATCATACATGAGTTTTACAATAAACACCAACGAATAACACTCTTTTATATTGAAAACCTTATGGTGTGCGGAAGCAGTCGCTCTTTTATATAATCAATGTTTTAATAATTGTATGCGGTCTCAAGAGGCTGTCAGATTAACGCTTTTTTTGTGTAATCAGTGGCACTTTTTTCAATTAATCCCTATCCATAAACAAAGGACAAGTTGGCTTAATAAGGGTTCGCTCTTGATTGTCGTGCTGTGTTTCACAAATAATTAAGAGAAATGAATACTCTTCAGACGTTTTGACATGTAGACAACACAATCTCTTTTCGTGGTGGACAAGCTGCCATTGTACGGGTGCATTGTGATTGAATCCGCAACGTTTGAAGTGAAAAGTTAATACTCGTAAATTTTCATCCAATTTTGTGTAAAGCATAAACGCCGTCTTTTAACACAAATATAGATATATTTAAGAGGTAGTTATAATTTTTTAATAAAGCCCATGTGGTAGCCATTTGCACAATCAAAACTACCAGAAGTATCGAGAAGGGATTGCTACACAATAATGCATAAAATAAATCGATACAAAGAAACTTTTTTATAGTATCGTTAAAAATATAGCAAATATATTGTCGAACTGCAACTCTAACCTATCGCGTATTTAAGAACTGCTGTTAATTAATTAATAGAAACATTAAGATACATACATGTAATTATTTCTGTAATTACTACATCTAGAATATTTAGTCAACTATATCTTTAAGCTTTAAGTTTTGAATCGTATTACATTTTTGAGTCTACAATATTCATTAGACGTGAAGTGTTCAAGTTTGAATAAAACACGTGTGTATATAGCCACTAAGGTTTGTGTAATATTACATATCTGTTAGTTTTTCAATATTCTTATATTTCGTACGTATTATTTGTTATATTTAACATTCTATTATTTAGTATGAGTTGATCATGGGCGTAACTTACACATTACACACGCGTATTCCAAATAATTTCTTTGATAATGTAGCATTGCTTTTCACTATGGTCGCTAATTCTCAACAAACAATGTGATACAATCGTGCATAGTTAAATTATTTTTTTTTTACATCTAAAGTGTACGTCGTTTTATTCGCTATACAACCATTTAAAGTGCACTATTATTTAGTTTCTGAAAATATAGTTTCAGATTCAGTTTATTGGAATAATCAGCAAATGCATGCCTTTGGCCACATACTAAACAAATATACATACAGTTTACCACACAAATGAAATACTCAACAAAAAGCATTTCACATAAATAGATAATAAAATGAATACGTGAATAAATAATTGCTTTGCAACGTTTGTATTAACAAAAAGCAACAACGTAGCTAACTAGCAAGGTAATCCTTTCTTTTTAACATAGCATTGTAACAACACCAACTAAAAATATTTTGAAATTATAAATTTGCACAGAATAATTAGTAACACCTTAATACCATCATTTTAATGATAACGGAAATAAATAAATATCGTTTTTTTGTTAAAGCGGGTATATACGATTTTGTCAAATATTTATGAATTTATATAAAATGTGTAAAAAAATTATTATATATATATTTCAATATAAACAAGGGCTGTTTGTAAAACATGCATGCCCCCCTATATGGGCTATAAGTTGTAGTAGCAGCCATTGTGTGAATACGTTTTTTATCACTGTGAATGGTGGTGGTGGTGGTGGTGGAGTTGGTGGTTGTGGTGGTGGTAGTAGAAGAAATAGTAGTAGTAGTAGTAGTAGTAGTAGTAGTAGTAGTAGTAGTAGTAGTAGTAGAAGTAGTAGTAGTAGTAGTAGTAGTAGTAGAGTAGTAGTAGAAGTAGTAGTAGTAGTAGTAGTAGTAGTAGTAGTAGTAGTAGTAGTAGTAGTAGTAGTAGTAGTAGTAATAGATTAGTAGTAGTAGTAGGTGGTGGTGGTGGTAGCAGAAGAAATAGTAGTAGTAGTAGTAGTAGTAGTAGTAGTAGTGGTAGTAGTAGTAGAAGTAATAGTAGTAGTAGTAGTAGTAGTAGTAGTAGTAGTAGTAGTTGTAGTAGTAGTAGTAGAGCAGTAGTAGAAGTAGTAGTAGTAGTAGTAGTAGTAGTAGTAGTAGTAGTAGTAGTAGTAGTAGTAGTAGTAGCAGTAGAAGTAGTAGTAGTAGTAGTAGTAGTAGTAGTAGTAGTAGTAGTAGTAGTAGTAGTAGTAGTACTAGTAGTAGTAGTAGAAGAAGTAGTAGTAATGTAGTAGCAGCAGCAGCAGCAGCAGTAGTAGCAGTAGTAGTAGTAGTAGTGGTAGTAGTAGTAGTAGTATGCATTACAAAAATGCAGTTAGCCTTACATTTGGTAAAATTTAAATATATTACAAGGGAGGCAAATCTGTAACAATAAATTTAAACTTATTGCATTTGTTTCCCCTGTAGTGTATTACCTCCCCTGTCCTGCTTATATTTATATTAATCAACAAAATTAAACATTAACACAATATTTAATATACAAAATATTAAAAAAATCTCATATTCTGATAATATTTTTTACTGATCCACTGTATTTTACTAAAAGGATGATGTTTCATTGGACTGATAATTATCGATTTAGGATTACAGACCAGTTGCTTCAGTAATATTGTTCAGAGTGTGCCCTGTTGGCCGCGTATGCATTCTTGAATTATCATTCGAAAAAACATTTTACTATTTCGAGTCACCGTGACCTTTGACCTAATGACCTCAAAATCAATAGGGGTCATCTGCGAGTCATGATCAATGTACCTATGAAGTTTCATGATCCTAGGCCCAAGCGTTCTTGAGTTATCATCCGGAAACCACCTGGTGGACGGACCGACCGACCTACCGACCGACCGACATGAGCAAAGCAATATACCCCCTCTTCTTCGAAGGGGGCATAATTAAAATAAAAGTTAAGAAGAACATGTGTCGAAAAATGCGAAATAAGCCAGATATTTAATTCTGAAATTGAAAACGGCTGTACAGCCGAATTCGCCAGCATGTATACCATACATGTACGATGTGAATCTTTACTTAGTTTAACGGTTTATTTGAATTCCTGCAACGATATCTATTCATACGACACACGAACACTAACTCCGATCCTAATACAAAGACGAATGCTTCGGTTATTGTAGGAAAATATGTACGTCACAATCGGCTCGGGGCGCTAATTTTTCTTTGCTGCATTTTATGAAATTCGGCTTTAATGTATAATTTTTCTTGCCAATTTTGTGTTATTGTAACATATTTTATCAATATATTACAATCAAACACATATAAAAAATCGTATATACCCGCTTTAAGTGTACGTGCTTGAATTAATGTTACTTGTTTAAAGTCAGTCAGTCAGTCAGTCGGTCGGTCGGTCGGGTTGGTAGGGTCGGTCGGGTCGGTCGGGTACGGTCGGGCGGTCGGTCCGTCCCTCCGTCAGTCAGTTCAGTCAGTCCGTCGGTTGGTCGGTCGATCAATTCATGGCATTAAACCAACTTGTTTTAAAATGTAAACGTTTTCTTATTACTATTGTTTTGAAACTTTGTTTTAATAAACAATATGTTAGTCTCTGCTACGGCCGAATGTACTGGACTTCAGGCTAATGAAAACTAACACAATTTACACAATAAGAAATGTAAATATCCCATTAATTAAAACTCCGCTGATAGTTTACCCGTGCATTCCGTTGATATTTCTATCATGAAATAAATGAAACACTGGTTAAATGCCCCGTCTTATATATTTCTTTATAAATTTAAATGGTAATCATACCTGGTTTCTTATCATTGTTACATTTGTTTTTATAATCATGATTTTGAATTATGTACCTTTACTACCTTCTTTGCATATGTATATGTAATATAGTTGTATATATATTTTTTCATTTTTTTAATCTATCTTTGTATATTTTATTCTAACTTTACTACCTTTTTTGCATATGTATATGTAACATAGTTGTATATATATATATACATTCATTTTTTTATTCTATCTTTCTATCTTTTATTCTAACTTTACTACCTTCTTTGCATATGTATATGTAACATCGTTGTATATATATATATTTTTTTTAATTCTATATGTCTATCTTTTATTCTAACTTTACTACCTTTTTTGCATATGTATATGTAACATAGTTGTATATACATGTATATTTTTTTCAAATTTTTATTATATCTTTCTATCTTTTATTATAACTTTACTACCTTCTTTGCATATGTATATGTAACATAGTTGTATATATATTTTTCATTTTTTTAATTCTATTATTTTATATTATGTACCACTTATTATGTACCATATATTTGTAAACATATTCCGGCCAAAATGCCGGTGTATGTCCTGGATTTTTTTTCAATATTATTACTTTCTATTATCATTATCTGATTTGGAATTGAAGGTAACATATGCATTGACAGACAAGCTTATCTAAAGCTGTGCAGTTTTATTTCATTACAAACAGCTGCAAATTTTAACTTCTTGTTTATATATTCGGGGCTATTTCGGCCTATTTTTTAATGTCTTGTTTAAATACATTTGGGACTATTTCGGCCTATTTTTTTAATTTCTTTTATGAAATTCAATATTTTGCTCTTACAAGAGGTGGCCTCCACGTGGCAAGAGCTGGGCAACATATTGATTATGTTTGAAAATTGCCACATATATATAGAGAGAAATTGAGTGCTTTTCGGTGATTCTGTGCTGACGCGGGAGTGCTTTTCGGTGGCCTAAAAATACTAGTGTGCTTTATATTTAAACTTAAATCAATATTTACCGAAGTCATTATTGACATAATACATATATGCATCGTATCAATCCATTAAAAATGGCGTATATGCATCTTTTCAATCCATAAAAAGGGCCCGTATAGCTTATTTTCATGTATATATATAAAGAGAAATTAATTGCTTTTCGGTGATTAACATTAATAATATTTTTTGCACGATAACATTCATGCGAAGCCAAAAACCAATCGTACCGATGACATATTGACCCTTTAAGGCGTAAATATGGGGGATTACGGTACACGGCGGGCGAATGTAGAATTACCGAGATTCCCGCTATAAGTCATTATTTTTCAACAGAAGTTACCAAAGGGGAGATTGTTGTTACGTTTTTGTCTGTATCACTGATTTCTAATGTAAGAAAGCACTATAATGATTTTTTATGACACTTGAAGGTTTGTACAGCGGGGATTTCGGTACCGGCGCGCAAATAAGTACCTGTGTAGAATTACCGAAATCCCCGCTAAGAGACAACACATGCTTAATAGTTACCAAAATGGGAGATTGTTGTTCGTTTTTTTATGTATCACTGCTTTCTACTATAAAAAGCACTATACTAATTTTATTTGAGACTTGAAGGTTTGTACAGCGGGGTTTTCGGTACCGGCGCGCCTTTAAGTTCTTGTGTAGAATTACCGAAATCCCCGTTAAGAGGCAACATATGCTGTCAAGAGTGCCTAATAATTAACATTAATAATATTTTTTGCACGTTAACATTCATTCGAAGCCAAAAACCAATCATACCAATGACATATTGATCTTTAAGGCGTAAATATGGGGGATTTCGGTATCCGGCGGGCGAATGTAGAATTACCGAAATCCCCGTTATAAGTCTTTTTTTTCAACAGACGTTACTAAAGGGAGATTGTTGTTACGTTTTTGTGTGTATCACTGATTTCTACTGTAAGAAAGCACTATAACGATTTTTTTGACACTTGGAAGGTTTGTACAGCGAGGATTTCGGTACCGGCGCGCGTTTATGTTGTTGTGTAGAATTACCGTAATCCCCGCTAAGAGGCAACGTATGCTGTCAAGAGTGCTTAAGTAATGACTTCACATGTATTGGCCCACAGGGTGCATCGGTTGTAGATTATTGCCTTGTTCCTTATGAATCACTAAATTAAAGTTTTGGGCAGTTTGAAGTACTTAAAGTGTCTGATGTTGTGGATAAAGCATCTCTATTTAGGCAACTTGGTAAAAATGCACTACCAGATCATTCTCTCCTCAGATGGAATATATTGTTTGATGTTAATTGTAATTGTGATGATATTGATCAGAAAAAAATCCATTTTAATAGAAAAAATAAATTTTGATACAAAACATATTGATGCAACTTTTTTGTCTGATATTGATGTACGAAATAAGATTTTACACATAATTAATCAGCTGGAGAGCTCAGTTATTCTCAAGATAATATTAATAAAGCTTACGATGAGTTTGTCAACATGGTTCATGGTGATATGTATGAAAAGATAAATCATAAGATAATTACTTTGTCTTCCTCTGGTACCACAAAGAAAACATTTAAGTCAAAAAAGCCTTGGTGGTCTGATCACTTAATAATGTTATGGACAAATATGTGTAAAGCAGAAAAACAATGGTTAAAATGTAATACAAATGCAAGACCACATTATAAACATATCTATGCTCAGCTTAGAAAACATTTTGATAGTGGTGTCCAACGGGCTAAGATGCATTTTTTCTATCAGGCCCAGCTTGATTTGGAATCTAAAGTTAAGGCTCCGTCAGGTTCGGTTTGGAAAACTATTGAGAAAATAGGGATAGGAAATGAACGATTGAATAAAATTCCATTTTAGGTAAAATTGGCCGACGGCTCCATCTGTAATGACCCCAATGCTGTACTTAACAAATGGGGTTCTGACTTCAGAATGCTTCTTAACACAGAGGACACAACCGATACTAGTAATAGTAATAATAATAATTTTGATTGTTCAACTCATGATGGCAATTTAGATGACGAATCTGTTTTTGGTAGAATTACACAAATTGAAGAGTTTCTTAAATGCATTTTAGCTGCAAAATCTGGAAACGCTCCTGGTTATGATCAAATACCAAGTGAGTTGTTGAAGAATGCTGGAGATCTAGTTATGTTGCATAGTTTATATAATAGATGTTTTATTACTGGTAAAGTGCCTAGTGCTTGGTCAAAAGGCATTATACCGCCTATACTTAAGTCTTCAAAGGCAGATCAGAGAGATCCTATGCCTTACCGTGGAATAACCTCCGCCCCTACTATGCATAGGATATATTGTAGTGTATTAAATAATCGTATCGCACAACGGTGTTCAATAGAAAATGTTATTCATGATGAACAAAATGGGTTTATTAAGGGAAAGAGCACTATTGATCAAGTCCATGCTTTGACAAATGTAATTGAAACCAGAAAATTGAAAATGTTATCAACTTTCACAGCCTTTCTTGACTATCGGAAAGCGTACGACATGATTGATAGAGCTCTTTTATATGAGAAATTAAGGCATGAGGGACTATAGGGCCGCCTGCTTCAAGCCGTGAAGTATTTATACAGTGATTTGAACTGTTGTGTGAGGATAAATGGGTTCGATTCAGAGTGGTTCGACGTCAAATGCGGCCTGGAGCAGGGCTGTCCTTTGTCCCCTGTGCTTTTCAATCTCTACATAAATGATTTGATATCCTTTTTGAGTAACTTAGGAGTACGTATTAATAGATTGTCAAAAAGTATTTATTCTCCTTTTTGCTTATGATATAGTTCTGCTCGCAGAAAATGCGGTTGACCTCCAACTGTTGTTAGATTCTTTATCTGCCTGGTATTTACGTAATAAAATGCAAGTTAACTGTGATAAATCAAAGATTGTTTGTTTTAGACCAAAAAGTATTTAAAAAACTGAACATGTGTTTAACATTGCTGGTATGAACATAGAAATTGTACATTGTTATAAATACCTTGGTGCTATCGTCAATGAATACTTAGACAACCATGAAATAGCAAAAGTGTAGCTATGTCTGCATCTAGAGCTCTGGGTTTAGTTATTTGTAAATGTAAAGCTTTTGGTGGTTTCCAATTTTCAACCTTAACAAAACTGTTTGATTCCATGGTATGGCCCATAATTAATTATAGTGCGCCAATATGAGGAGATAAATCCTACTCATGCATCAACGCAGTTTAGAATAGAACTATGCGATACTATCTTGGTGTTGGTAAATGCACGCCAAATGCGTCTGTTTTGGGTGAAATGGGCTGAGCACCACCAATAGATAAACGGCCATGTATGAAGCTTTTTTTATTATTTAAGACGAAACTAAATAAGAACAAAAAGGAGTTTTGTTTGATAGTTTCATACACAAGTATGAAAGCTTTGGAGAAAGCATAACTTACGTTGAACAAAACATTAAGTTTTGTTTTGGTATAACCTTGTATGGACGAAGAGCCTAATCACGCTATGCGTCTTGCATCAGTAGATGCCATGGGCATACACATAATTAAAGAATTCAAAATACACTACCATACCTTACAACAAAAAATCGACAGTGTGAAAATGATGCAAACATTTTGCCAGGCATTAATTTCCATGCATTCTAAATGTCTAAATTCACCGTCAATCTAGTATTAATTACAGTCTATTGTCGCTGGCATCTTTAGGACATAAATTCACAAACTAATTTAGGGAATACTTAACTTAAGTTTTCATAAAATGACAATTTGAGGTTACAATAATGACTCTCAGTTTCCGACACTTAAAAAATAACAAGAGGGCCGTTGGCCCCAATGCGCTAACCAGAGATACAATTGAATTAGACTATTCTGAAAAAGTGCGAGCTGATTCCTGAAGATTGGACGAAAAAAGTGATCTCTACACTACAGAATGAACATGTAGTTTGTATGATATTCTGACCAAGTTTCATGAAGACTGGCCAATAAATGTGGCAAATATAGCATCAATAAGTTGTTACTATAGCAAAAAAGGAAAACTGCTTCTCTCGGGCAGCTATGTTTTTCAACAAGCCAGACGAATTTTGAAACTCTGCCGGGAAGTCAATAGAACAAAGTTCTTACAAAGTTTGCTTTAGATTCCATCAAAATTTGACTTCTAGAGTGATAACACTAAATCCATATCATGAAAATGTCCTGCTCCCTTGCTGCCATGTTTTTCGACAAATCCTAACTATTTTTGAACTTAGCTAAGCTATCATTAGAACAAATGTACTGACCAAGTATTATAAAGATTAGACATTAAATGTGACATTTAATGTTAACAAGGTTATATTATAAATGCCCTGCCCGCACGCTGCCATTTGTTCAATGGACCGGTACCATTTTCTTACCCAGCCCAGATATCATTAGAACAAATGTTCTGACCAAGTTTCATGAAGATTGGATTATAAATGTGACTCCTAGACTGTTAAAAAAGCCATATAAGGAAAAATGCCAAGACTCCTGGCGGCCATGTTTTTCAACAGACCGAAACCATGTTCGAACTCATCCAAGATATCATTATAACAAATGTTCTGATTAAGTTTCATGAAAATTAGAAAATAAATGTGACTTCTAGAATGTTAACCTTTTTTTTTTTAAATAAATATAAAGAAGTGAAACTCCAGCTGCTGGAGCAGTATTGAATTTTCATTAAAAACAATAAGTTGGTAAAAGCCATATAAGTAAAACTGCCCGGCCCCTGGATTCTCCTGGACTCCTTAAAAAAGATTGGAAAAAAGTGACGCCTAGTGTTAAGGTTTTACTATAGCAATTAACAAAATCCCGCCCCTGGCGGCCATTTTTCTCTACAGACCGAAACAATTTTGGAAATCGTTCTAGATATCATTGAAATAAATGTTCTGACAAAGTTTAATAAAGATTGGACAATAAAAATGACTTCTAGTGTTAACAAGGTTCTACAAAACTTTAAAAGCCATAAATAAGGAAAACTGCCACACCTCATGGAAGCCATACTTTTCAGCCAAACAGAACCTTTTTAAACATCGTACAAGTTATCATTTGGGCACATGTTCTGGCCAAGTTTCATGAAGATTTGACAATAAATGTGGCCTCTTGAGTGTTAAAAAGGTAAGTGTTGACGACGCACGACAGACAAAAGGTGATCACAAAAGCTCACCATGAGCGTTGTTCTCAATTGAGCTAATATAAAATGTATGTGCCCCAACATTTAGATACACATTGATGATATACATAATGCATTGGATGTTCCTATATTCTTGTGAATAACATCAACTATGAATTAGTTAAATATCACACCATATTATTTACCTCAGGATGCGTTTTCAATGTAAATAATAATATGCCAATTGTGTTTTTCTGTATTTAACCAAAATATATTCCAAGGATTTACTTTGACCACATAGTAAGATAAACACCATTGATAAACTGTAGTAAGACGACAGTTTACTTTGCACCAAAACAAACTGGACATTTTGGTTATCCAGACAAACGCCACCCGGACACTCGGCCCAAGGTTTTTTGCATTCCCGCACAATCAGCACTTCGTTTATTTGTCCAGCACGGCCATAGGCACCCGTTTCATTTATTCACCCAGACAATCGGCACCCAATTAAAGGCGGTTGATATATCCCGTCAACACTTTTATGGACTGATAAGTCTAATCCCCTCATTGGTTTGATAAAATACATGATTAATAGATCCAGTTAACAGTTGTGTTTGCAAACTAATTAAACTGTGGACTGACTAATCTCGTCAAATGTCTTTATTGCAAAATCATTCAATGTTGCATGGCCTTTAATTGGGGCCTAATGTTCAGTTGGACAGTTGAATTTGGTGCCAATTGTTCTGGTCGACAAATTTACAAGGTGACGATTTTACTGGAATGCCAAAATATGCAGGGAGCCGATTGTCCGGATGCCGTTTGTTCTTAAATAACAATTTTGATTTCGTCTACAAACTTTAAAATTTGACACAGTTTTATGACAATTATCAGGTTGCACATTACATGTGCAATGTCACCGGATTAATAAAAATTTAGAGTAAATTATTATTGAAGAAAATCTTGGAGTGCAAAATAGGTGTCACAAAAATAGTTATCTTGACTTAAAAAGAGTATTTGAAAACTTGCATGTTTCCATTTTCTTAATATATAAATAACTGTAAGTTTTTGCATGCAATTCTATCATTTATGTTCACAAAACATATAAATTAATAATATGATACCTATAAAGAAACTATTGCTTTAATAAAAAAAGTCAATTATTAACCTTTCTAGCCATCATCTGAATATAAGAGAAGCATCATGCGAAAATGGGTCTTGCATCATATTCCACCAGCCTAGTTCCAGACCGGCCTGCGTATATCTTCAGTCTTGTCATAAGCTACCCGCTAATCCGCTAATGATTCCAAAAAACTATGGTAACTACAGCGGACACAGTAGTCTGACTGCATAACTAAGCAGGTTGGTCCAGGGCTACATTTGCCAAATAAGGCATAATATCAATGTTTGCATGATGCGGCTTAGATTGTCTGGACACACTTGTACAATTGAGCCTGGTTCTAATAATCCCAGTAGCATCTTCCTAGATATGAAGGTCTGTCTATGATTGCGACTACAGCTCTGCTTCTTCTCTTCATCAGGCTGGAAGGCAGCAACGTCCACATGTTTTCTTTAGGGTCATAACATTCCACTGAGAAATGTACACAAAATCTCTCTTCGCCACCCACTACATATAACAATCCGTGGTGTGAAACCACACCTGAAAGATATAAACAAACGAAGACGTTATTGAGTGATAAACAAAGATGCACATACATCAACACATAGAGCCAGCATGCATAGCTTTTCCTCCTCAAATTAGGTTTATGATCCTTCAAAACTTTAAAACTCTTCATTTCTAGTTTAATCATCTCTACTACAAAATATGAATATGACCCAATAACAGTTATGCAATAAGCAAACATATCATACAAAATATAAATTCAGGTAACTATTATAAAACTTTGCAATTAACATGCTTATCCAGGCAGAAATTACAGCTTTTACTTACAATTACACACTTCACATGCATTCAAACACGTTTTTAAAAGTCATAGTGTATACATACAGATATGAATTTCTGATTCATTATGTCTACTGGTATTGTATACGAGGTACATTACAAACTATTACATATTTTACCTATTTACAGATTTAATGCCATTACTGTGCACATTAACAATAGCAAATTCAGTGGTATTACACTTCAAAACAAGTTGTTCCATACAAGTATGTTCTGAAGTCAAAACGAAACTACGTCATATCATATCCATCTTTCAAAATAAAACAATACACATTATTTAGTTTTGATGACCTGTAACACTTTGCTAACAATTACAATGAATGTTTCATGCAAACATGGATATTATGCCATATGCAGCCAGGGAGCTACCCTGTCTGCTTTGAAGTCCAAAAAGGTTTCCTGGTCTCATAAGTGGTCAGTATAGTTACAGACCTGGCCTGGTATTCATAAAGCTCCTAAGGGTAAACTTAAGAAAATTCTTAAATAATAAAAAAATCCTCAAGTCTTTTACCCTTTGATTTTGGTGCCTTTTTTCATTTAATTGGTTTATTTAAGTTAATTTTGCAAAGAAGAACAGTATTATGGCATTACAAAACTGAAATCATTAGAATTTCAATAGAAAATTGAATTTGAAAATTTCCCCTTTAATCCAGCTTATGTAAAGATTTGCCTTAAAAGCTTTATGAATACCAGCCCAGACTGCACAAATGGACCTGGACTCGGTGAATATAAAACCTGGAATTAGAGCTTAAAGTCCTGAACTTATGAAAATTTGAATCATGACATCCTCATATTGGGAAATTCGCATCATGAAATTAGTAATTTTAGGTCTCATTGATTACTTGGTACCTATTTGCACATACTCATTAAAATAATCGTTTACAGGCATGCAACAATGACCATTGTGTACTAAAGTTGGTATGAAGAGCAAAATCTAATAACGAACAAACGCAATCAATAACTTGTTGTTTTTCAGCTCTAACAAAACACTGTCTCTCGCTTTTATTTGTTTGAAAATGTAAATAATCTTTGATTTTTATGTTCATGCTGGTGTTTGCAACCCCTTGGCACAGCATAATTAAAGCTGCTTATGTGTCGTTATAAAGACAGCTCCTGTTTGTTGTACATAGATTGTTCCTGAAGCCTAACGTTGTCAAGGGAATGTAACCATGTGACCGATGACTCCGTTTATTTATTTTTCGAGTAGTATTTACTACAATGTATTATGACTCATCTCAGTAAAAACAACAATCAGGTTTGAAACACGAAAAGTAAAATCGATGGAAAAATACACTAGAAACAGCTCTATTGATTGACTAAATTGAATAATGGGCCTGGACTAAGTGAATATGGGACCTGGACTTAGTAAATTAGGGGCCTGGACATAGTGAATAGAAGACATGCACTCAGTGAATATGGGACCTGGAGTCAGTGAATATGAGACCTGGACTCACTGAATATCTAACCTGGACTCAGTAAACATGAGACATGGACTCACTGAATATGGAACCTGGACTCAGTGAATATGAGACCTGGCCTCAGAAAAAATGGGACCTGGACTCAATCAATATTGGACCTGGACTCAGTAAATATGGGAACTGGACTCAGTGAATATGGGAACTGGACTCAGTGAATATGGGAACTGGACTCAGTGAATATGGGAACTGGACTCAGTGAATATGGGAACTGGACTCAGTGAATATGGGAACTGGACTCAGTGAATATGGGAACTGGACTCAGTGAATATGGAACCTGGACTCAGTGAATATGAGACCTGGACTTAGTGAATATGGGACCTGGACAAAGTGAATATGGGACCTAGACTCAGTGAATAATGGACCTGAACTCAGTGAATATGATACTTGGACTCACTGAATATGGAAACTGGACTCAGTAAATATGAGACCTGGCCTTAGTGAATATGAGACCTGGCCTCAGAGAATATGGGACCTTTACTTAGTGAATATGGGACCTGGACTCAGTAAATATGGGAACTGGACTCAGTAAATATGGGAACTGGACTCAGTGAATATGGGAACTGGACTCAGTGAATATGGAACCTGGACTTAGTGAATAGGGGAGCTGGACTCAGAGACCTGGACTCACTGAATATGGAACCTGGACTCAGTAAATATGAGACCTGGACTTTGTGAATATGTGACCTGGCCTCAGAGGAAATGGGACCTGGACTTAGTGAATATGGGACCTGGACTCAGTAAATATGGGAACTGGACTCAGTGAATATGGGAACCGAACTATGTGAATATGGAACCTGGACCCAGTGAATATGAGACCTAGACTCAGTGAATATGGGACCTGGACTTAGTGAATAATTTACCTGGACTCAGTGAATATGGGACCTGAACTCAGTGAATATGTGTAGTGGAGACAGTGAATATAGGACCTGGACTCAGTCAATATGGGGCCTTGACGCAGTGAATAAGCGACCTGGATTCAGTGAATATGGGACTTAGACTCAGTGAATATGAGACCTGGATTCAGGTAATATGGGACTTGGACTCAGTGAATATGAGACCTGGATTCAGTTAATATGAGACTTGGACTCAGTGAATACTGGGAGTGGACCCAGTGAAAATAGAGCATGGACTCTGCAAACACGGGAATTGTACTTAGTGAATATTTGATTTTGACCAAGTAAAGATTGTTCCTGGAATGGCTAAACATAAACACACAACCAAACCAACTTGTGATCCAGTGACAGCTCTAATTCGCACAATAATAGTAATACAAAACAAGCATTATTCCCTTTCATTGAATTTAAAATAAAACAAACCTGCATTTCTACGACATTTTTGCATGTCTGCCAGTGGCGTCCAAATGTTGGTCTCAGGATTGTACATCTCTACAGATTTGAGGCACTGATACTCAACCTCTCCCCCCACCACATACAAAACCCCGTCTATCACTCCGACACCTACACATAGATATTATTTACTTAACCAATGTTAATTACTTTTCCTTTAGTTAGGCTTAATCAGAATATTTACTATATGCTGAGGTGAGTTTGTACTAGTTTCGACTGTGCAGGAATAATTTAAACACACTTTTTATAAGACCAATATATACTGTCACACTTCAAATATGAGATATGTGGTCTTAAAATTTCAGAGGAGACAATATTTAAAAGCATTGAGCTTTTCAGGTCTATGGAAACCATGTGAGCCTCTAGGCTTAGCCAGATATGAACCCAGGGGAAAATTTGTTCACCCTTTTTAAAGGGCCAGTATATAATTGCATAGTCCTATAATCAACTACAATACCTCTGAACATTAGAGATTCGCGATTCTCGGCCTAAGGGTTTCATGAGACGATTATTTAAATACTTTTTACTATTTACCTCAATATAAATGATGTAATTCAAAGGGTCAAGTTATCAAACAATATATTTTTTTATAAATTTAAAACGAAGTTTTCCCAAAAAGCATTTCTGTGAAGTTCTGTCAGGCAGTTTTATTTCAACACAATGGTGCAAAAGGTACCATGTCCTTTCAAATTTAAATGCCATATGGTATCCTTTTGCACAAAGTTTGCGAAGTTAAAATACAAACTATTGGCAACAGATACATGCAAATATGCGCACACATTCAAAGGGTGAATGTTATGTATTTCCTGAACAGCTTTTCTATATCAGCCGGTAACTCACCAGCGTCATTGCGCTCGCCTGACATCTCAGCCACAGGGGTCCAGACATCATCCAAAGGGTTGTAGCGCTCTACGGAGGTGATAAATGAAGGACCATCACCCCCATTATCCCCACCCACTGCATAGACAAATCCTGCAACAACAAAATAATTCATCAACTTTAGTGAAAACCAAACAAGAGCTCTCACTTAAGTACTCATATAATCTTTCGACACAGTTTACATCTTTGGCAATTTCATTCTACATTTTGACCTTTGATCTCAACAAGGATCTTAAACTTAAAGATAGTCAGCTTGACACACTCCCATATAAGATAATATTTCTGCAAACTTTAAAAAAATTATTTGCTCAAAAGCACTGAACAAAAGAGCTATGACTATGTTGACAAATGCATGTCTTTTACATTTAAGTTTGAATTGTGCCCTTAAAGTTGTATGTACATGACACAGAGCCATATCACACGCTTTAAACAATCAATTACCATCATATCAATATTCATGATAGTATTTCAAACAATCTCTACAAATCGCACAGAAAAGAGACGGTCTTTGGACTGACATACCTACCTAACGACACACATGTATAAAGCTTGTTTGAATAAGCGCATAACTTTTGTTTCACATGTTACACCTGTGTTATGTGTAGTATGTACCGTTGAGTACTCCAACCCCCAATGAACACCTCGCGGTGCTCATGTTGGCAATTGGACGCCACTCTCCCGTCCGAACATCAAAACACTCGGCAGATATGAGAACTGAAATAGAGGGCAACATTTCAATTACTGGAATCAAATATGCAGATATCAACTGTAGCATGAGATGAGGCTGCAATATTTATGATAGATATTTTAAGAATACTGCTTTATGGGAATTTACACACATGCATTATTGTTTCTTAATAATATATTGGAACCAAAAATAGATATTTAGTGGAATATTTTACATACAAGAGGCCCAGAGTCGCTCACCTGAGAGCAAAAAATGGAAAAAACTAAGATTTAAACTAATCCGACAAATCAATAAAACCATATTTGACCAAGTTTAATGATGATTGGAAAAAAATATGACTTTAAGAGTGTTCACAAGCGTTTTTACTATATAAATATAAGGACTATGTTACTAGATGGATCAAAACAATTTTTGAACTCAACCGTCATATCCAGGAAACAAATGTTCTGACCGAATGTCATAAAGATTAGGCAAAAAATGTGTCTTCTTTTCACTATATACATAAAGAGAAAACTACCCCACCCCTGGCGGCCATGTTGTTTTACTGATCACGACCATTTTGGACCTTGCACGAGATATCCATAAAAACAATGTGTTGACAAAATGTCATGATGATTGGGCAAAAAATGTGACTTCTATAGTGTTCAGAAGAATTTTTATTAAATATATGTACGGAAATCGACCCCCTCCGGGGGCCATGTTTCTTGACGGATCGAAACCATTTTCAAACTCAACCATAATATCCAGGAAGCAAATGTTCTGACCAAATTTCATGAAGATTTGACCAAAAATGTATCTTCTATACTGTTTTAACTCTTTACATGTATACATATACAGAAAACTGCCCACCCCCTGGTAGCCATATTTTTAAAATAATCATGACAATTTTATAACTCGTCCGAGATATCTACAAAACCAATGTTTTGACCACATTGTATAATAATTAGGCAAAAAAGTGACTTCTAGATAGTTCACAAGCTTTTTTTACTATGTAAATTTTACGAAATTGAATCCTCCCCCCTGGCGGCAATGTTTTTACCGATCCGAACCATTTTCGAACTCAACTGTCGTATCCAGGAAACAAATGTTCTGACCATAACCAAATGTCATGAAGATTGGACAAAAAATGTGACTTCTAGAGTGTTCACATGCTGTCACTATAACCATATAAAGAAAACTTCACCGATCTAGACCATGTCAAACTCGTCCGAAATATCAACAAGAGCATCGCATTACCGGTGCCAACGCTCGGCTGCGGGTACAGTTTTGAATAAATGAAAGCTTGGCAGATTTTTTAAAGAGAACACAGTGACCTTGACCTTTGACCTAGTGACCCAAAAAAGGGTGTGGCGTGTAGAACTCATCAAGGTGCATCTACATATGAAGTTTCAAAGTTGTAGATGGAAGCACTTTGATTTTAGAGCCAATGTTTAGGTTTTAGCATGGCGGACGCCGGAAAGACACGACACGATACGACGAGCTGGCTATGACAATACCTCGGGTTTTATCCGAAAACTGCTGAGCTAATATAACTAAAGTTTGAACAAAGTTTCATGAGGATTGGGCAAAAATTGTGACTTCTAGAGTGTTCACAAGGTTTCTCCACAGCCATATAAGGAAAACTGCCCCGCCCCCTTACAGCCATGTTTTTTAACAGATCGGAACCATTTTTGAACTCAACCAATATATCAATAAGACAAACATTTTGACAAAGTTACATTACGATTGGGAAAAAATATGTGTCCACAAGGGTTTTCTTTTTTTTAAACTATTGATCTCGTTTTTGCCCCAGCATGACCCAGTTTTGAACGCGGTCAATGTATTATTGGAACAAATGTTCTGACCAAGTTTCATGAAGAACGGACAAGAAATGTGGCCTCTAGAGTGTTTACAAGGCAAAGTGTTGACGACGAACGACGGACGACGGAAAAAAGTGATCCTGAAAGCTCTTCCATGAGCACGTTGTGCTCAGGTGAGCTAATACAAACGATCGTTATTTTATTGAAAACCTTACTATATGTGATTTAAATTGTGTTAAGAACTCTGACAATACTCATACAATTATGAATAAAGGAGATGTCATATTTAATGTTAAATGATTCATGGGCACGTTACCAACACTAGTGTGAACTAAACTATGCAGATGTAGAAAGACTAGTTGAGTATGGATTAAATAAAGTTTTCATTTATAATCTTTTAAATAAATACAGAGAACATGTTAGAATTGAGATATGTATATTTTTAAATAAAATCTCGAAAGTAATATTGACAAATTATTAAAACAACTTTACCCAATGAGCGATCAATACCCCCGACAGCATATATGACATCATTGAGCACAGCGACCCCCAGGGATTCGCGCCGTCGATTCATTGCAGGGCAGCTTGTCCATAGGTCCTTGGAGGGGTCGTACATGACAACTGTAGACAGTGACTCAAAGCGCTCATTGCATCCACCGACCACATACACCATACCGTTTACAACAGCAACGCCTGATAAACAATGACACATTTCATAAAAACTTTATTAATTCACTAATAACCCAGTAGCCCTTTTATGCTCTATGAGGAACCTAATTCAAATTTTGAACATTTTTTTATGGCAAGCCAATGTTCCAATTGTAAAATGACACCTTTCAAATTGTTTCAAATGTGTGCAACAACAACTTGAAAAGCAAATAAAAAAAATGACCTACCCGTTACGGACCAATGATTTTGGTAATTCTTAATTATACATATGCATACTATTTGACTCTAAGATACAATATACAGTACAAACATTCATATGACAAAAATATGTTATTTAGATTTGATGAAATAAAAGTGACTTATAAGAAAAACTGTTTCATGCATAACAGTATAACTTCGTACAAGATAGGAATATAGCGTAACAATTGTGCAAAATATGCGTTTATAACATGCAAGTTTGCAAATTTTGAAGTACCATTTTAATTTAAAACAAATTTATTTTTATGATCTTTTTAGCAATAAATATATTAAACCAACGGTCACAATATTTTAAAGATAATCCTTGGACAGGATGTGGCCCCAGCTCAAGATGTTCATATAATTCTCACCACATCTATATCTCCCCGACGGCATTTCTGCCAGCTGTTGGTACCAGCGGTCTTCCTTGAAATCAAAGCACTCCACGCTGCTGAATACTTCATTCATTGCATTTCCTCCTATCACAAGCATCACCTGAAATGTGTAGCCTCATAGTTAAGAGTTTGTATGTTGTTAATTGCAGGCCAGACTATAATGACTTATGATACAGCTTTTCTGATAAATACCAATACTCATGAACTGTATTCTATATGAGTCATGACATGCAAAACTAGTATTATGCAATAAGCAGCCAATTGAGCTCCAACACGGCCTGAACATTAAAGCAGTCTTGTCGGAAACTTCGCAGTCCACCATAGTCAAGCAAGGTTTTGTTGTTGTATACGCCAACAGGGTAGAAAAAGCGTACGTGGTCTGGAGCTATGCTGGTCATTATATTCTATAATTTAACAAGTTGTTCGCGCTCTATAAACTCTTCACCACTGGGGCATGCATACAGTTAATATGTGGATTATGTACACCATTAAAGTATGCAATGGATTGTAAATGCATACAAGGCATACTTTTTTAACATAAAATAAAATTCAATTTGTGACGCAAATTAATCTTGCTATTCAAATGCATAACACGATAAATTATTGTTGGTAGTTGTTCTTCATTTTTTTATTATATGTAAAATAGGCAGATACTATTACATTAAACTCTCTGAGTTAATTTTTTTCACCAAAACACTTCCAAAATTTGCATTTGGTTACTTTTCATGTGATAAGGTAGCAATTTAGCCAGACTTAAAAATGGCAGGGGGCTGGATCCTGAAAAAAGCAGCAGGGGACTTCTTTCATGAAAAATCTTTGCATGGTAAAGAATTTACATTGTAAGTGTTTATTATTAATGGTGTTTCTACCCAAGTTATTATATTAAATCATCCATTCAACATTATTCCATGAGGTATGTTCTTTATTGAGTATAATATGATGTCAATATTAAGTAATATAATATGAAACTTATAATATATAATCATCACTATCTAATAAAGAATTTCACAGTGCGTGTGTCTGTATTTACCAGAACACAGAAATAAAAAGGCACAGAAAAGAGATGTATTTTTAAAAGGATAGCATAAAATGGAATGACCCCATATTTTTAAAGGGTGGGTCATAATAACTGAAGGCTTACCATCCCCCTCCTTGCGTTATTCTTCTTAAGAAAGATCCCAAAATAAAGGTTTAAAAACATAAATTGAACAGTACAAACCGCACTTTTTTATTCTACAAGATATTCGTTGAATTGATATGCCCCGCTAAATAAATTTTTTGGACACAAAAGTGTTCTGGATGGAAAACGGATAGACAACGCAAAAAATATCCTTATTTTAATTCAATATACCTAAACAGTATTGACAAAAAAACTAAGAAAAAAGTATTTTAAGGAACAAAGGGTGATTATTCTGCATTAAAAGGTGGTGTGCAACAAACGTTGGTGTGCATCGTTTGCTTATCTATGTTTACACTCACACCAAGTTTCAACAATATTCTTCTGGACACAAAAGTTTTCTGGGCGGATGGACAACGCCAAAACAATCTCATCCAGATGAAAGGACGGATGGACAACGCCAAAACAATATCCTCCTCTAGATAAAATTATGTGAGAAAGAAAGACAGACAAGTCAGCGACTAAATGCCCTCCCTTGTTGGAGCACAAAATCTCTAACCTGTAATTTCTAAGTACAAAGATGTATACATAATTCTGGAAAAAATGCTGGTAAATTCAGGGGTTTAGCGTACAACCTTACATGAAGCATTTGTGTTACCTTGGCCCTTGATGTGAGTCGTATGACCTTACATCAAGTATATTGTGTGACGTTGACCTTAACCCTAGACATGAATCTTACATATGACACACAGCAAGGACGAAGATGGAGAAGAATTATGGAAGGTTATTACAGAATCCACTGATGCATAGAAAAAATAATGGCTAAATAATAAATATTTCTACAAATGTGTGACCAATTGATGTGTGACATTGACTTTGGTAAAAAACACAGAGGTCTTGCACTGCCTGATAATTGAGTACACTTTCATCAGGACGTTTTGATAATCCATTTTAGTATGGTAGAGTCCTTACCAAATAAGACATATTTAATCAAAATGTGTGCTTTTGACCTTTGTATGTGACTTTGACCATGACCCTTGCAACGTGGATCTTATATTTGACACTCAGCTAGATAATGGAGAACAACTTTGGGCAGTTATTAAAGAATACATTGATGCATAGTAAAGGAATGACTAAATTATGTATAATTTATCAAATTTGTAACCTTTGACCTCAATGTGTGACCTACACTTTAGCCCCTATGATTATGGGTGTTGAATGTGAAGCAACCCCAGATGATGGAGAACAACTATGGCTAGTTTCATGGCTCTGGATCATGTGTTAATGGATATAAAGCTCTAAGCTTATATTAAAAACCTTTTTTTAAGATTCTAAGGGCCATAACTCCGTTATTAATAAATATAAACTTATAACAAGTTTCAATGAAATCCGCCAAAGCACTTCCAAGATATGGCACCAGACACAAAACTGCCGGACGGACGGAAAGACGGATGGGCGGAAGGACGAACAATGCCAAAACAATATCCCTTTGCCTATGGCGGGGGATAATTAAAAGCAAAAAAACTTTATTTACAAAAGCTCACCAGTGTGTGACTATTCAATAAAAATATTGTACCTTAGAAGTTCTTGGTATGGTACGGGGTGTCTTAAATGTCGCCTTCTGCTGCCCCTTCAGCAAATGGAACTGTTTTGCTTCAGAAAGGAAGTCCTTGCAGCGACTGTTTGTCTTCATGAGTGGTTCCTTTTCCACGCGCTGCACAAGATATTCATGTGACATCAGCGGCAAACGGACATTTTCCATGAGTTGCGAGATAAATTCCTGTCGGCTATCGTCATGATTCACCCAAGACAATACTGCCTCAAACACCTGCATGGGCAGAAGTGTAGATCATAAGAGGTAAACATCTTAAACAAAGTAATTTTAAGATGAGCCTGAAGCGCCTTGTTTTATTTTAATTAGTACTCTTGCTATAATCAGTCCTTTTTCTAGAAATAGCATTACAACACTCACGGCAGTCATGAATTTCAGTAAGGATGAAAGTCACAGCTGCCTTGTCACAAGACACATGGTGCACATGTTGATTGGATAACTTCATTTGTTCATAAGCTATTAAACCCCCAATAATTTATTCAGGAAACCACACGATTACTATGAAAATTCCCTTAACATTGAAATAGTTGGCTAAACTAAATCTGGTTAAAATGTCTTCATTCTAATGAACTAAAGTAGAGTTTCAAAGCAGACATCAAATTTGAAATTGTTAGCAAGGATTCAATAAAGACATATCGATTTCTACCACTATTCATCAAACCAGTACCTGTTCTTCCGAGGTGACATCCAGCCGGTCAATACGGATTAGACTGCATATACTTTCCACTGGCACTGATAGGAATTCTTCACACTGGATGATTTCCCTGGAACAGAGTGCACACTGGATTGATATTTCCATGTTAGAACTGAGTGCTCTTACCGACTTTCATTTACATTTCACATGCACTTTTAAAAGACATAAGTATGAACATAATACCCAGCTGAAATGTTGAATAAAGTATTTGAGCTCCAACATGGTTACAGGGCTGCTTTTCTTGATTTTGGGAAAGTGTCTGGCCTTCCATTTTGGGGAACAAATTTATCAACAAAACTGAAAAGGGGGAAGAAATTTCACAAAGTAAACTTGCAATTTGTGGAAATTTGCATCAATTTTAAGAAATTCTCTAAGGGGAAGGGGCATTTATAAGGCCCTTGCAAGGAAATAAGCTAATTGATATCCCCCGCCAATTTAAACATTGTGACAGACGGGCGGACTGACGGACAACACCATTTCTATATCCCTCCGCCTTTAGCGGGGGGGGGGGGTATTAATTAGTCTAAATGTACAATCAATTAAGAATGGTTGGTGAACATGGGCCAAACATGCGTGTATCATTAGTATTTGGGAACATCAAAAACTTAAAACATAACATTTTATGCATATATTTTTTGATAAAAGGAAATGCATTTATGTACAAACTAGTTTTGAAATGCACGAAAGCAGTTCCACAATATGCTTCCGGACACAAAAGTTTTCTAGTCGGATGGATTTCCCCAAAACAATCTCATCCAGATAAAAGGACGGATGGACAACGCCAAAACAATATCCTCCTCCAGATAAAATTATGAGAAGAGGAAAGACAGACAAGTCAGCGACTATATGTTCTTCCTTGTTGGAGCACAAAATCTCTAACCTGTAATTTCTAAGTACAAAGATGTATACATAATTCTGGAAAAAAATGCTGGTCAGTTTAGGGGTTTAGCGTACGACCTTACATGAAGCATTTGTGTAACCTTGACCCTTGATGTGAATCGTATGACATTACATTAAGTGTATTGTGTGACATTGACCTTAACCCTAGACATGAACATTGACCTTAACCCTGGACATAAATCTTACATATGACACACAGCAAGGAAGAAGATGGAGAATAATTATGGAAGGTTATTACGGATCCACTGATGCATAGCAAAATCATGGCTAAATAATAAATAACCTTGACTGTGGTCAAAAACACAGAGGTCTTGCACTGCCTGATAATTGGGAACAATTACATCAGGAGATTTTGAGAATCCATTGTTGCATGGTAGAATCCTCACCAAATAAGACATATTTAATCAAAATGTGTGATTTTGATTTTTGTGTGTGACTTTGACCATGACCCTAGCAACCTGGATCTTATATTTGACACTCGGCTAGATAATGGAGAACAATTGTGGACAGTAATTACATAATCCCTTGATGCATAGTAAAGGAATGACTAAATAATGCATAATTCATCAAATTGTTGACCTTTGACCTCAATGTGTGACCTTGACCTTAGCCCCTAGGATTAAGGATGTTGGATGTAAAGCACCCCGATATGATTGAAAACAACTATGCAAGTTTCATGGCTCTGGCTCATGTGTTACTGGAGATAAAGCTCTTAGCTTATATTAAAAAGCATTTTTTCAAGAAACAAAGGGCCATGACGTTAGCCTATGGGATTATGGGTGTTGAATTTGAAGCAGCCACAGATGATTGAGACAACTATGGCAAGTTATGGCTCTGGCTCATGTGTTTATTGAGATAAAGCTCTAAGCTTATATTAAAAAGCTTTTTATTTCAAGATACAAAGGGCTATAACTCCGTTATTAACAGATGGTTTACAATGCCATTTGGCGTGCATAATCCTCTTATCCATATTATATATATATATATATATATATATATATATATATATATATATATATATATATATATATATATATATAATGAAATCGGCCAAAGCACTTCCAAGATATGGCCTCTGACACAAAAGTGCCGGACGGACGGACGGGCGGACGTAAAGACGGACGGACAACGCCAAAACAATATCCCCCCACCTATGGCGTGGGATAAAATGCTTGGGTTATAACAGATTTTTACTCGTTTGTCTGATTTTGGCACAAACTGATAAATGCAATTAACATTTGAATATTTATTGCTGCGATTTCAAGATGAGTTCTTCAGTTATAAATAAAAAAAACAATAGTTTGGAGCACTCAACATAAGTTATGATAATTGCATTTAGTGCCTTACAACTTTTGTGAACAGTACTCAACCACGAAAAAGACTTATAGCCATGTAGGCTTGCAAGGATGGCATTTCCATACTAGAAGAATGGCACAAAAGAAACTAGAGCTTAAATAATTGAAATACTAAAATCGCCATGGCTTTTATAAAGCATGCTCTCAAATGTATTATTTTTATAATAACGTAATCATAACATCTAAAAAATAATATTTCCATATGATGCATGAACATTTGAAATGATCAGACAAGATTTAATTTGAAACAGGTCAATTACAAAAAAGCTATACAAAACAGTATTTTGAAAAGGACATACAGACGCTGAGAACAGTTGCTTCATCAAACTTATAACAACACCTCGTGACATTTCCTAGAAATATCATGACAACATTCCTTACGTGAAATGTTCTTCGCAGTATCTACTGGCGTACGAAAAGAGATCTGAACAGGAATGCAAATCCGCAAAAGCTTTGATTCCTAGAGCGTTTGAGGTATTCAGCTGTGAGTGAAGAAAATTACAACACTCGTCTTGAACTTGGGACATCTGCAAGATACTGGCTGCTGGGAGCAGTGTCTGCAAACATTAAATAACCACTCGATCAATTTGATTCCAATAGTATATCACGTTCAACGGGCTTTAAACAGGAAATTTAACTGTCCTTCGCAGGTGCGTTTTAATTTCCCAATCATAATCAGCAAGGCGCTTGCAATTCACTCATAAAAAATGTATTTTTCTACAACTAGCCCTTCTGTAGATCAAAGCGATATCGTCTTCACCGAGTATTTTAAGAGCCCATTTACGACCCTCTGTCAATAACATGTATCTCTTTTTCCAGCTAAAGCTTGCACGGAGGCGGAGCGTCGATGTATTGGAAAATCGATATTGGCCAATTAGAGCGCATGCTTAGCATGGGAAACAGCACTCACAGGCAGTCGATACCTGCAGTAAAATCATTCAGACGACGAGTATTGCCATAAGTGTTAGATTTTGTGACAGTTTGTTGGCTTTGTTTTCTACCACACACATCCGTCACTCATTGTACCATTCAACAATGAAATCTTTGCAAGTTACTCAGACGACTAATGATGGCAACTTTGTGTAGCCCTCGTTGGAATTGTGCATTTTATGCATAATATGGTCACAATATTTGTTTGACTCGGAAAGCGTTTGAATAAATCATTGTTCAATGAATTACACCCAGCTATCAATGTTTTGTTGAACTCTTAAATAAGCATGATTAGATTTGTAAACAGAATCGGATCCGGACGTAGATTTCGCGACACCGATCGGTGTATTTAGTTGTAATTATGTCTCGTTAATCCGGATGCTTCCCAACATGGGGGCGTAATTGCCCATCCGCCGTATAAACAAAAGCGCAATCACCAAGGCGTGAAGTATTGTTGTCTAAGGCTTAATTGCCAACCCGTCGTTTAAACAAAAATGCGATCACCGAGACGTGAAATATTATTGTGTTTAGGCGTGATAGCTAATAGGCGTGACAAAACATGGTTGGACTCCGACTTTAAACTTAAATTGATGTGGGCATGACACGATGCATCTTAAATGACACACTTGGTCAGATGTTTGATTTTCTTTAATGTCTTTAATGACCTGAACACGCGACCAATTAAGACGCTGATTACAATCGGACCGTCATCACAAAACTGTTACTCACTTAAAATGACTCATAGAAAGTGTGTACAGCAACGAAATATCAATTCAATTATAAGCTATATATTTTATGCAACAATAAATTCACCAACACTTTCAACTAGACGTTGTGCATGTCTGCATAATTTTTGCGCACTTTTTATTTATCCAAAGGAAAATGAAATAAAGTGATCCCACGTTTATCCGGACACGTCCGTTCCGGCAGAAATTTCCGGATTAAGAATCCCGGATTATCGAACCAGTGCCGTTCAAGAGTAAAATATTTACCTTATGACATAAACCTTATGTTTATGTACATTTACATACTTATTTCGCATCAAGAATGCTATTTCATGTTACGCAGACATTTATTAAGTTTAAAAAATCAAATGTCGTTAAACAATATAAATAAAAAGACGCATAACCGAATTTTAGTACATGTACACAGATGACGCAAAGCTTTGTGAATGTTATAATCAAAAAGTTAAGCGTTGATAGCTTAGAATTGAATCGATATTTCGTTGCCCCAGGGCGTTTGAAAAGATCCTGTGGAAAGCACAGATAAATCACATCGATTGTATTTGACACTGTTATAATTCGTATATGTAACCTTAGTCTTTTTAATTTTGATAAATAGTTGGAAAATGTTTCAGGTTTTTAGCTCACATAAAAGCACACACAAGAGGATCATGATGGCCTCAAAGCAGTCACCCGAGGTCATGGTACAACAACTGTCAAATAAACCAGGTGACATAGTGACCCAACATGACCTTGATACAAGTATCACCTTCAAATTGTAAAATCATATTTCATCAAACCGATTAATAAAAGAGGCATCTAGAGTGATAACAAGGTTTTTCTAGGATTTGACCTACGTTTTGGAAGCATCAGACATTTTCGTCACGAGTGCTCTTTTTTCATATCACCTTGAAGAGATTTGAAATAATGTAAGACCTGTGTGTCAGTGAATAGACGTCTATATTTGTTGTCGAACATAAACTGTGAATAAAAACATAATTTATACAGCGTTTATTTTGTTAATCTTCATTGTTCTATGTTCCTTTCATATATTTTTTTAAAACAAATATTACAGAAAAAATACTTTGGTTTGGGTTAATTCAAGTTAGTTAAAATTGATTAGCGATAGTGAAATCCCTAAGCTGTTAGCACAACAGTGCCAATGCCTCAAAAATAAAGCCAATACTGCCTATCATGCCTAGGAAATGTCAAGATAAACATTCCTAACGAGTTTTATTAAGACCGAGTCATGAATATAGCCTCTTGAGTTGTATCAATGTTTATGTAATACTTGACCTAGTTTTTGGACGCAAAAGCAAGGCTTAAGTGTTTAGCACAATTCAAGTTTCAAATGTTCATGGTACCTGCACATTTCCTTCAGTAACCTGTAATCTTGACGTGTATAGAAACTCTATCAATAGTACCAGTGCTAAAGGGTCTATTTCGTGCAAAGTGATGCGGTTGGCTTTGGCCTCAGCCATATTGCCAGTGAACATGGCGTAGAAATACTGGCTGCAGGCACACAGGACTACTTTATGACAAGGAATCTCTGTTGCACCTGCCACCAGAACGACATCGCATATGACATTTTGTCTGAAATTAAATTGAAAAGTAAAAATATGAAGCAACCAAATCTGTTATAATAATAAACATGTATGTATGTGCTAAACTGGTTTGAACACATAAAACATAAAAATGACTCGAGGAAAAAAACACAATTGTGACCATCTATCGATATATTCAATAAACAAGTAACATAATTTCTAAATTTATGCAAACAATACAACAACAAACGACTTATCTTCAAAGATTAATTCTCATTAAATCCTTGTCAAGCTTTTTATTTACAGCATGTTTAACCACGCAAAGCAATAGTTCCATACACACTGCAGTGATATGATTTGGTGACCAATTTATCACGTTTTTATATAAACTTAAACAGTAATTGAACTTTTTTAGAACTTCTACTTACAAATTAACAAGTTTTTATTCTATCAGTCATTCTGTTTTATCAACAAGGGACCAAAAAAGCTTTGGTGGGATGGTTGGACGGTCTTTCAAAAATAAAATAATAACAAGAGCTGTGTTCGTCAAACACAATGCCCCCTACTGCGCCGCTTTGAAGCCATATATTTGACCTTTGACATTGAAGGACGACATTGACCTTGACCTTACACATTTTCATGAAGTGCAGTGAAGATCCTATGACATTTCCTCGAGTTATTTAGCGGAAACGAGAAAAAAGAGAAAAACGCATTTTTTTCGATGATTGAAGGGCCGTAACTCAGAAGTGTCTGAGTCAATTTGACTGATTATCAAACTTGACCTTGATGTTATTGCCTTTCACATTTTGTTTATAGATTAGGGTCATGTTGGTAAAGAAGTATGCAAAATATAAAAGCAATATGTCAAGTGAGTAGGATAGCTCCACTATGTATATTTCATATATAATAGTCGAGCTAAAAATGAACGTGTGGAATATTGATAAATTTTTATTATTTAAGTAGACATAAGACCTTAAAATGCACTTATACCTATTTTTCTTCTTGTTTGTTGTATTTGTCTTTATTTTCAAGCTGTTAATGAAACAAATACTCGGAGGGCATGCATGTGATGTCATCACGAAAGTCTTGTTTTTAAGGCAAACGAAAATGACAATATTAGGTTCCTATAAATAGGCCCAAGTACGCTGTGAAAGAAAACACAATTTATACTCTTCTGAAGAAACATGTAATTACTAAGTGAATAAATCTTAATTGATAAGCATTTTGGGTACAAAATAAATACCTTCATCGATAGAAATCAGGGTCAAAATATGTTGGTGCCATTTGCTATACAACGTCATATTAATGTAATAGTTCTTCTTGGATTTTTTGAGCTTTTATGAGTACATACGAACAGCTCAAAGTTCTTCCTGGTGAAGGCAAGACCCATGTTAAAAAATACCTGTTTGCCTATAAAATCGAGTTCAATCAACCAATAACTGGGTACATCACAACAAAATCTTACCTTCTCATATCATTTAATAAAGAAAACGTCCTCGCGGTGTGGTCTGGGTCGGTAAACTCGCGACCTGAGTTCCTAGCCCTTTTTATCTTTTTTGCGCTGGTCTCACCTCCTATTGACATGGTGGCCTTTGTGTGCTAAAACAATAAAATACGGAAAATCATAAAACATGAAAACAACTTACACATTCTAGTTTAAAATAAATATTAAAAATACTTTTATCATAAATAATAATAATTAGAATTTCTAGTTATACATAATAATAATAATAACAAAATGTCAATATATGGTAAACTTTTTATCAGAGTAGCTGTTTAACCCAGCTTTTTACCTTAAATGAACTTTTACATAACGCCAACAGACCAGAATGACTACACTTCATTTATTTTATTGGATTATTTTAAGCAAAATAACCCAGGGCATTAGCAACATAACCGCTTCTTTGTAGTTTATGATGTTACACTGTTCAGTGTAGGGAATTGCAAACTACTATCTGCATTTCATACGAAAAAGAGACACACATTTTGGCCAGCTACACTTACACATTGCCAGTAAATTCCATTCCCAATACTTTCAGAGTCAGTGCTGGGTAAATCAATCATCAGAGGAAGAGGTAATGTAGTATAAATAAACGACTTAAGTTGATAATTAAGTTTTGCTTTCAATTTAACGAAAATGACATGAATTAAGACATATTGGTGGTATCGGGTCGTTTCGCCCTAAAACCTGTTCTCCCTAGGTCACCCTGAGTTGTTTCACCCTTGGTCGTTTCGCCCGTACAAGTCGGTTGTTTCGCCCTTATTTAATTGAAATATAATATTATGGTTTTGTAAATGTTTGTTTCGATCTGAATAGTATTTGTTTAACATATATCGAGAAAAATTAAGACACATATTTGATTATTTTGCAATTATCTGTTTGATTGTAATTGCAATTAATTAACGGAAACATTATGTAACATTATGTTACAAACTAAGTATCACGATTAATTAGTTTGGCAGATTTTTTTTTTCCAACACATTTCATTTCATATCTGGTAACGCGTACATACAGAACATATACGCAATACATCTAAAGTCGTAAGTTATCTATATAAATATAGATAGTGACATAAATATAGATAGTGGCATAAATATAGATAGTGACATAAATATAGATAGTGACATACTAAGCTATTATCATAATACAGTGGATAAAATCCCTAGTGTATGTTTACCTTAAAAGAAAAAAAATACTTCAATATAATATACAAATTTAAATTTTTACAAAACATTTGCATTTTCTCTAAAAATTATGCTCAAGAGAGTAAATAAAACTATGTTGATAACAAGATCACAGACAGTATTTCTTTGTTGGAGATAAGATATCCAAATTTTACAAAACATATGCATTAAATTTCCTCTAAATATTATGCTCTGACATTTAAAGTTTACAAACTTAGAGCAAACTGAGGAGAGGCTGTAAATAAAAGTGAGTTTCATGTAATTTTGTGTTGGAAAAACACTAAAACAACTTTTTATAAGAACAGAAGTAAAAAAAAAAGACATTTTCCAGTATGTATACATAACTAAAGTATTTACAAATTGTAAAAGGCAGATAGGATATGCATTTACAGATGAAAAAATTGCATAGTAAGCAATAATAGGTACCTTTAATAAAAAACATTTCCCAGAATGTATACAAATATGCATTAAATGTTAGAAGCAAATAGAATTTGCATATTCAAAAGATAAAAGGAATAGACAAACAAAAATAGGTACATGTAATTGTGATTAACCTACCTATAAGATTACAACTTGGTTCTTTGAATTAAAATCTAGTATTTGTACAAAGTTGTAAACAAGACAACAATAGCAAACATAAAATTTAAATACTAAGTTTGCTCTACAATGGTAGTAAACAATTCCCATTCACTGTCAAAGGATTCTGAATTATTTTTTTAAATTGCTTTTTTTCTTAAACAAGAGTTCCGCGGTCGGAGATGACCGCATTGAAGCCGGATTTTTGATTTAAATGACAGGAAAGTACCTTTCGTGTTTTTGTCAATGCAATACTTAAATTACTGAAATATTGTTCAAAGGTCAAAATGAAATGTAAGTTGTTTTTACCTACCAAAGTTATAAGAACTTTAACATTTTTACATTCAAGGTCACAGTGACCTTGACCTTAGAATGAATGACCTTGAAATGACCAGTGGTCATCTAAGTGTGCTTGCAAACCTTCATGTCAAGTTTGAAGACTCTATGTCCAAGCATACCAAAGTTATAACAATTTTAACATTTTAACATTTAAGGTCACAGTGACCTTGACCTTCAAATGAATGACATTGAAATGACCAGTGGTCATCTTCTAGTACTGGCCAATCTTTATTTCAAGTTTGAAGACTCTAGGTACAAGCATACCAAAGTTATAACATGAAATAAGAACTTTAACATTTTTACATTCAAGGTCACAGTGACCTTGACCTTCAAATGAATGACCTTGAAATGTCCAGTGGTTACTTACTAGTTCTGGCCAACCTTCATGTCAAGTTTCAAGACTCTAGGTCCAAGCATACCAAAGTTATAACAACTTTAACATTTTTACATTCAAGGTCACAGTGACCTTGACCTTCAAATGAATGACCTTGAAATGTCCAGTGGTTACTTACTATTTCTGGCCAACCTTCATGTCAAGTTTCAAGACTCTAGGTCCAAGCATACCAAAGTTATAACAACTTTAACATTTTTATATTGAAGGTCACAGTGACCTTCACCTTCAAATGAATGACCTTGAAATGACCAGTGGTCATCTGTTAATCCTGGCCAACCTTCATGTCAAGTTTGAAGACTCTAGGTCCAAGCATACCAAAGTTATACCATGAAATAAGAACTTTAACATTTTTACATTCAAGGTCACAGTGACCTTGACCTTCAAATGAATGACCTTGAAATGACCAGTGGTTACTAACTAGTTATGGCCAACCTTCATGTCAAGTTTCAAGACTCTAGGTCCAAGCATACCAAAGTTATAACAACTTTAACATTTTTTATATTGAAGGTCACAGTGACCTTGACCTTCAAATGAATGACCTTGAAATGACCAGCGGTCATCTGTTAATCCTGGCCAACCTTCATGTCAAGTTTGAAGACTCTAGGTCCAAGCATACCAAAGTTATACCATGAAATAAGAACTTTAACATTTTCGAGCACGCCGCCCGCCCGCCCGCCCCCCGCCCCCCCGCCCGCCCGACAACATCAATCTATAAGCCGAGATTTTTTCGAAAAAAATCCGGCTAATTATCATATTCATACTTAATCACTTAATGTATTTTTTGGCTCCTGTAATGTTTGGAATTAATTTACTCATTTTACACTTGTATAAGTATATTTTAATAAACAAAATAACATTATTTAGGGTTCTAGCTGCCTTTGTTAAATACCCAAGGAGAAAAGTTTTCTTATTCATGAAAGGAAACAGTTGTTCTGGTAATATATCATTAATTAATGCTTTAGAAATCTGACATTCCCAGAATAAATGTTCTAAATTGTCCTCACTTTGTTTGCAAAAATAACAGAATGGATCATCAGTTATTTTCATTTTGTTCAATAGACTATTTGTTCCAAGAATCCTATGAATTATTCTGTATTGGAACCACTGAACCTTCACATCATTTGTTATTAAAAAGGGAAGTTCAAAAATACAATTCAATTCATTTTCATTAATTATGGTATTGAGTTTTATACCCCATTTTACTTTAACTGAAGGTTGTTCATTGTTTCTATTTACAATATTGTATAGTCTTTTTGCACCAGATTCCTTTTTTAATATTAGTTGTAATAATGGGGGCAAAAAAGGTTTAATCATGTGTTGAGTGGGACAGGGTACACAATATTTTTTAACAAATTTTTCTATTGCTCTTATTGCCCCTATATAATTTATAAAATTGATTTTCAAATTGTATGTTTCACTCAAATCATCAACAGAAATAAAGGTTCCATTTTTGAATATATCACCTATACAGTGAATTCCAGCGTCAAACCATGACTTAAAGAAAAAACTTTTATTTCCTATCAATAGATCTGGATTATAAAAAAGTGGATAATTCAACAATTCTTCTGCTTTTACATCTAATTAACTACAATAAAGTGAGAAACTTTTTAAAACATGAACCCAAAAAGAGTTTGAAATTCTGTTATATATATTTACAGCATAATGATAACTGCAATTAAAAAGTTTATAAGTATCAAAGTACAGTGTGATATATATATCCAATTTCCTCTTAAGGATTGAATTTTTTGCAACCAGGTAAGTTTCAATGCAAGAATAAATGCATCCAAATTTATCATTTTTAAACCTCCTTCACTATACTCCTTTATAATTGTTGAAAACTTTATTTTACTCTGCCCATCCCAAATAAAAGTCAGAATAGAAGATTTTATTGAATTTAACATGGTATTGGGTGGGTTAGGCAGTGATATGAACAAGTGATTGAATAATGACACAATAAGTGTTTTCACATTAACAATCTTGCCAATTGGTGTTAAATTTCTTCTATTCCAATTTTTCAGGATATTTTCCATTTTAACAATTTTCTCAGTGTAATTTATTTGAAATATTTTTGACAGGTCAACATGAAAATTTATTCCAAGCAGTTTAAAGCTGTTTTACATCCAATTTAATTTCCATTTTGATTTTATGGTATACGAACTATATTTTTGTTTACCAATCCATACAACATTAGTTTTATCAAAATTAACATTAAGACCTGAAATATTTGAAAAATCTTGTATACAAGTTAGAGTTTCATTTAATAATTGTTTGGTACCATCTAATAAAATAGTAGTATCGTCTTCAAACTGGGATAATTTTTGTTCAATTCCATGTATTGTTATTCCTTTTATATTTTTTGTTATCTCTCAATACATGTGACAGAATTTCAGCGCAGAGGATAAAAATATAACATGAGAGGGGATCTCCTTGCCTGCAGCCCCTTTCAATAGGGAAAAAGTTAGACAAGTAGCCACACTGGGAAACAGCCGACTTAGAATCTTTATATAAAATCTTAAACCAACGCTTTACGTCAGGATCAAAATTGAAGAAAGAAAGTGTATTTTGTACAAAAGACCACGACAATGAATCGAACACCTTTTCAAAGTCTATTAGGAGAAGTAAACCTGGGATCTCGTTTACTTCAGTATAGTTCATAATGTCATAAATAAACCTTGTATTTTCCCCTATGTATCTCCCTTTAATGAAACCAGTATGGTCGTTATGAATTAACTTGTCCATAAATAATTTAAATCTATTAGCTATTACTCCAGATGCAATTTTGTAAACAGTATTTAAAAGAGTTATAGGGCGCCAATTTTGTATAAAAAGCCTAGATTTATCACCCTTTGGAATACATGTTATTATACCTTGAGTTTGTGTTCTAGATAAATGTCCACATTCAAAAGCTTCATTTAAGGCTCTAACAACAAAGGTACCAATTTTTTTCCAGAACATTTTATAAAAATCTGCATTGAAGCCAGAACTTCCTGGGCTTTTATTATTTGACCTATTTTTTAAAACTTTTGAAGCTTCATCTAAAGTTATGATACCTTCAATTGAACTGGACTCTGTCTGGTTTAGTATTGGACAATTCATTCCCTTTACATAGTTATTAAAGTCTTCAATTTTACATTCATTTTTTTGCTTATATAGAGACTGATCATAAGATGATATTGTATTTAGTATACATGTTTGGTCAGTTATTTCACTATCATTTTCATTTTTTAGTTTATATTTTGTTTTTGTTTTTGCATTATTTTTTTCTAGGCTGCAAACATATTTAGATGGCTTTTCACCTTGTAAAGTCCACTGAAATTTGGATCTGATCATACATCCTTTTAACTGTGTGCTCTGAATATTTTTCATTTCAGATTTCAAATTTTCTAGTTCTTCGATATTTTCACTTGAAAAGTTTTCTTCCAATTCTTTAATTCTAGATAATAATTTGTTTTCTATAAGTTTTGTTTCTTTTTTTTTATATAAGACCCATATGAAATAGATTTGCCTCTTAGTTCCATCAGCAGAGTTTCTAGAAAAAGTTGATCACTTATAGTAAACTGTAATTCAATGTCAGGAACTTCATTAATATTTTGATAATTGTAAATGGGAAGAGCATATTGAATTTTAATTTCATCAACTTTGTTGTTTATATCTTGAACATAAGCAATGTCTGACAGTAGAGAATTATTGTGTTTCCAAAGACCTGATTTATGAGAAAAATTGCTAAAGGTTAGGTTTAGTGTTATTATTGAGTAGTCAGATTGAAGACAGTGCCTTCCCCAGGAATTTGTTCAGGCGCCCCGGGGGTGGGTTCGGGAGGGGTGTCCCCTCCCACGTTGATTTGTTTTAATTTAACGTGTCAATTCACGTTCTGTGGTGCGTTATAACTCAAAGAAAAACAGCGTCAAAAGACGTCATTTGGTGCGCTATGACTCTTTAAAAAAAAAATCCCCCAGTCATTTAAACATATATTTTTTTATATTGTTTAATTGTTTTAAAACTTTTCCGCACAGATAGTAAAATCCTGACTCGAACGATTCCCCAATACATCCGTTTCAGCCCGACTCTATTACTGTATACTTACTATTTTTCAAGTTTCTATTTATTACCCGATAATCCCGTTTATTCCGTTTTTATCAATCTCTTTCTGGTAAATATTTACGATAAAAGCTTTTAGTTATTTCTTTAACACAAACCTTGCCATTTTTTAAGTGACTATTTATAGATTTGATGAAATATTGCCTCTGAATATGCGTCAATCCCCTGACTTGTTGTGTGCTTGTTAAAACGCTCAATACACGCCATTTGTATGCAATAGACGCGACGTTGTACATGCTGCATAATTTTGGCGCTCTTTTTAATTGAGAAAAAGATTCGACACAAAATCAATTTGCACTGCTGATTTGAAGCAAAAATATTTAACGTTGAGGTAACATTTACATTCGGAAGTGTGTTTCGGATTAAAAACGCGTTAACATCGACTTACGGTAATGGGTTTCGGATTACAAATTTAATTATTCCCTTTTGAGATTTCAAAAATATTAACCGTTGCGTTATAAATTCAACGATAATTTGTTTTCACACTTTACGAGTCGAATAAATGTTTTGACGGAATTATGCATGAAAATCACGTTGTCCACGAAGATCACGGCCGGTTGCCATCATCAGTCTTCTAACTATCGATTATCGGACGAAACATTTACAAGTGTGCGTAATAAATTCAACGAAAATTTGTTAAAGCGCATTACGTGTCGAGTAAATGTCAGAAAAACGAGGTTAATCAGTTCTATAAATGGACATGTTGAAATATACATGTACTGGAATTAAATAAATTGTTATCACATAATTGTAACCGCCATAATAATTAATTTTTTACCACTTGCAATTAATTTCTCGTATTAATTATGAGTCATAGGTAACACTTGTTTACAGTAAAAAGGTGTGATGATGATGCCCGAAACCGTCTTTAATGTTCTGTACTGTACTAATTACCGGTTTTATATTACTCAAATGGTACAACTACTTGCTAATCAAGCTGCGATAAACTCTTACTTCATGCCCGACGTCAATCAAAAATAATGGTCGATAGTTAACCCCGCCCTCATAAGCATTCGCGTAACCGATTGGACGATGAACTTCACAGTTTGACGACTGGAAAGTTACCAGATACATCATTGTCAGCATTTAAATGACCGTGTAATGTGGCTAGAATAATCGATACGCGCGTCATGCTATTCTCTTATCAGTGGATTATCCATTACCCCATGTGGTGTTTATGGCGATTACTTGTGAAAGTAGGTACCGAGTGCTCTTTTAAAACAGGGAATATTGATACACTGATAGGGAAACCTTGATTTTTTTGGACAATCTCCACTTTCTTTTACTGAAGAATACACTAATCGGAAAATTTCAAGCGCCCCGGGGACTCTGATTTCGAAATTCAAGCGCCCCGGCAAGGGGCGCTTAAATGGCCTGGGGAAGACCCTGGAAGACTAGGTTCAATTTCAGTGGATTTAAAGTGTTCAAAAAATCAGATGTGATTAAAAATAGATCCAGCCTAGCTTGTTCTATTGGATTTGTTCTACGCCAGGTAAATCTTTTTTTTGACTGATTATAATGTCGGAAGGGATCTACAAGATTGTAGCAATTTATTAAATCTAAGAATTTATTGCGAGCCTTTGGGTTATTAATATTTTTGTAATTATAATTATCTACTTCTGGATCAATAACAAGGTTTAAATCACCACATATAATAAAGGAATCGATTCCAAGTCTTTCGATAATTTCAAAGATGTCAGTAAAAAAAGAGGGGGAGTCAGTATTTGGCCCAAATAAAGATAACAACGTAAAGCGGTATTCATTGACAGAAATATCAATTGCAAAAAAATTACCATTGGAATCAGCAACAGAGTTATGTATTTTATAATCTGTGCATTTGGATATAAAAATACCTGTTCCCCTGGAATTAGCAGAACCGTAGCTCAAAAAGCATTCTGATCCCCATTCAGAATAAATGGTTTTGTACATATCAGGGGTAAAATGTGTGTCCTGCAGATAATATATTTTTGCATTTAACTCTTTTAAGTAATTAAAAACCTTAAGCCTCTTTAATTTCCCATTTATACCTCTACAGTTTAAAGAAACAATATTAAGATTACAAGTCATTTGGTGGAAGTAATTTTAAAAATGCAAAAATCCATATCCCAAGCCTTAAATTGTAATAAATATTAAGCATAGTGATAATACTGGAAATGTATATAGACATAAAAAACAACATAGAAAACAAAAAGGAAACAAGTGTTAACAAATACATGTATATATAGTTGTACTGGGTGTAGTCAGTACAATGGTTGACTGGCCCCATGACTGGAAGAGAATGATCTGAAATTATATACAGGTATCATCAATCGTTATAATGGATTTTTTTTAAGCTACAAAAAAAATATTTCTTCCATGTGGTATCTGCAAATGGCCTATATTGCTGCTTCCAAATATAAATATGAGTCATGAATTATCTTACTCAAAAGAATGTTCAACAGGAAGTTGGTAATGACCAATGCTTAATCTAGATAGTGATAATTGGCATTTTATTAACATCTAAACATAAACGAAATTTGTTTAAATGTTAATATGCTGTGTATAAGCTTAAGTATTACTAATTAAAATTAATTCATTTTTATAACACAGATTTTGTCTATTTAAATCAGTATTTTTAGTAATCAAACAAAGGTCAGTAAAACAGGATAATGAAGTGAAGACCAAGATAAATAGGTTACATAACGGTAAAGATTAGCAAAAGGACGGTATATTGTATTTAGCAAATGCATCTCTTACTTTTATTACATGTTTTGGTGTTTATAGGACAAACATGACAACACTACACAATACAAATTATTATCCCTTAACATTACTCGAGAAAAAAATTGACCAAGTAAATCATCCAATATGTAAACAGACATATTAAACAGCAAAGGCATGATAAGTAAAAAAAACAAGATAAATAGATTACAAAACAATATAGATTAGAAAAGGATGGTTTATTGTATTTAGCAAATGTATCTCTTACATTTATTACATTTTTTGGTGTTATAACACAAACACGACAACACTTCACAATACTTGTCCCTTAACATTACTCGAGAAAAATTGACCAAGTAAATCATCCAATCTGTAAACAGGCATATTAAACAGCAAAGGCATGATAACAATGAATTGTATCATTATTTTAAGTAGCATTTAAAAACGACCTTGTGGATATTCAGATATAACCCAAATATACAGATGTTCATTTAGTGCTAAACTTTAATATTCTCACGTCGTAAAATTTATCAAATCGGTAAACCTGTACTACACAGACATAAAAAAATTCCCTTATCTATTTAAAACTATACTCCCTGTTAATTACGTTAACGTTTTCTTTGCAATTTTATCTATGTATTTTGATATGGTAAAAAGTTTATTTCATGGCAACATTTTATCTAGGGGAAGTAACTCTAAAAATTTAGTCACTATGTAAAAGGTTACACATTACCAATATTATATATTTATCTTCGGTATCAAATGTTACTTATATAGATATTTTATGCTGTATTGTATAATAAACATACTTGAACGTGTTTGTATGATGTTAGGAGGTTGTTCAGAATGTGGATAAGAGTGTGCTACAGCTTGCCTGTTGTGCACAAATGTGCGCATCCATCAGTTAAATGTATGTGCGTGTACGTGCGCACGTGTTTGTCTGTGAATGCGTGCGCGCGTGTGTGTGTGAATGCGTGATCGCGCATGTGTATTCTCGCGTGTTTTATGGGATGTAGGTTACGATGTGTCGGTGGGTGCGTGCCTGATTGCATGCATGCGTGTGTGTGTGTGTGTTTAACATGTTACAGGTACCAAAAACAACAAGAATAAGAAATAATTGCAATACAACATTGTGATAGGTAAACAAAGGAGCCATATCCGGGACCAGAGCTGTTGTCACTGTTCTGATGTTCATGTTCTGTTGGCCGGTCTCGAGTTGCCTCCATCGGAAACTTTGCGGGCGTATGTTGTTCCGGATGTCACCTGGTTTTTGTTTGGCCATGGCTTTGCCAGCCACAACCTGTATTTGTCAGATGACACTAGCTCGATGCGCTCCTGTCCTCGGTAGCGTACGAACAGTTTTCCGTCGCGGGACCAGGCCCTCTCTACTATCTCAGGTTCCTTCAGACGCAGTGATGCTAAGACTTCTGCATTTGTCTTTGTAAGGTCCACATTTAAGTAAATGCCAGTACCCTTTAAAAGCTTTGCACGTTTCATAACCTCGACTTTTGTTTGGCACCTGGCGAATTTGAGTATGACTGTCCGGCTTTTATTTGATACATATTTCCCAAGACGATGGGCCACGTCGACATCTGTTATTCCCAATCTAAGGCCAAGCTTTTGATTCAGCATGTTCACCGATTGTTCGGCCACGTCTATCGATGATTGTTGGTCTGTATCATTTGAGAGGCCAGATATCCGGATGCTGTTTCTTCTTCCATATTGTTCTAGATCGTTTAGACTTCAAACATGACTAAACTCAGCTTCGCATTGTTTTTTTTTCATGGCATCTATTTCGCTTCTCTGATCTTTGATTTGTTTTTTTAAGGCATCTATCTCATTTTTGTTCTCGAAAACGCTGCCTTCCATTATTTCAAGCTTTTTCAATACACTTCCAAGAAATTTTTCTTTTATTTCTTCCAGTATTTCCTTGATTATATTTTTTATTAAGGAGGTGTCATTTTTAGTGAGCACATTGGGCAATTTGGAGCAAATTTCATCAAGGCGTGTTTCAATTGAGGTTTCAGTTTTCTCAATCGCGGTTTTGGTTACAAAGTCCGCCATACTTTTTTGGTTTGTTTTGTCCTGTTCCGTCTTCGATTTTTTTCCTCTTTTTTGGGTTTTCTTGTTTTGTTTATTTGAGTTAGGAGTTTCGAAAACGGGTAAATCAAGGATGCTAGTATCAGCTGTGTTGCTTTCACTTGCAGTTGATGAGTGCTGTCTTTTGCTCATTATTTTGAAGTTATTAAGTTTTTTCCCCGTGCAAGTGTTAACGGTTTATTCGGATCGTCGCGACTTCCTTATATTCAATTATAAGTTCTGGTCATGCGTGACGAATTCACTGAACATAGATGGTTATTAAGCTTACAGGATAAAACATGTTTGTCAGCTTATTGAAAGGTTTGGCAGATTTATGATGAGTTGATTTGCCAATTAAATAATTTCGTGACCAATTACAATTATCACACAAACTTTTAAGCCACGAAGAGCTTATATCTACAAAGTTAATATTGTACAAAATATATATTAAAAGAAGTTTTCAAACAAAAACAATGTGCATTTTCTCATTTTGACACAATGTTCGAATATTGAAGTTTAATGACTTTTTACTGGCCGACATCCGAGTTGTCGACCAAAGGAACATTATCTTCGCCACAGAATACCAGCTTAAACTACATTGACATGCTAGGCCCTTGTTCATGTACGGTACCTTTAAGGTGTTTAGTAAACTGGTTTGAATATCAGATGTGTTACACGCATGTGTAATGTATTGTTGTTAGTAACTCAATCGACTCTTTTGCTACAAAAATGTGTTTTATAATTTAGAATTATGTGGTAACAATGAAAAACAAATACAGAAGATTGCTTGCTATGTGCTTCTTATTATCCCAATATCCCCAAACATCGTTGTTTAAGTTCAAATGAAGTGGGAATTCAGCTTGTGAAAAGCTAAAGATAAATCCTTTCAAATCGCTGCATGCATAAAAAACGACCCCGGAATCAAGGCGAAACAACCCGGGGCAAACGGGCATTAGGGCGAAACTACTCAGGGGCGAACAGATATTAGGACGAAACGACCCGGATTCCTTATTGGTAAATGCCATTTGTGTTGTACTGCAAACCAAACAACCGAAATAGTATAGTGTCCAAGATAGAATAAGAATCGTTTAATTATCTAGCCACACATGTACGAGGTATACATGCCATAATAATCTACTAAAATGTGTTGCCAGTGTGGTTTAATAAAGAAATTATTTCAAGATCTACAGTTGTGTCAAATGGCCAAAGTCTAACATCGTGAAAATAAGCCTCACATTTTGGGGAAAGAGCAAAAAGAGGGTTAATAATTCATTTAATTATGTAAACTTTGCTTATAATGTGTCAACGGAACATATTTTTTGTTTAAGATGACATTTTGAGACAAGAAAGTTAAAATTACCAGCAAATAAGAGATGTCTTTGTCAGAAACACAAACCCCTATTTCGCCACTTTGAAGCCATATATTTGACCTTTGACCTTGAAGGATGACATTGACCTTGACGGGTTCCAACAGTATATACATACCTCAACACACTTGTACGGATCATGATTGGATCATCTATATCTTTCGAGACTACTCGGAATAAGACAATTTTTGGATGATTCAAGGGTCGTAACTTATGAGTGTCTGGGTCAATTTGGCCGATTATCAAACTTGACCTAGATGGTATTGCCTTGAACATGTTCACGAAATGTGGCGAATATCCTATGACATTTTCTCGAGTTATTGAGCAGAAACGAGAATTTTTTTTACGAGGATTCAAGTGCCGTTACTCAGGAGTGTCTGGGTCAATTTGGCCGATTATCGAACTTTACCTAGATGTTTATGCTTTACACATTTTCATGAAGTTTAGGGAAGATCTGATGACAATTGCTTGAGCGGAAACTAACTAACGGACGGATGGACCGCTGGTTCGGGGGCATAAAAAGGGTGGCGGCTCTTCCGCCACCGAGCTCTTTTGGCCCCGTTTTTTTTCAGGCTCATTCGGCACTAATGTCAGGCTCATTCGGCCCAAGTTCCAGGCTTTTTATGCCCAGTTTTTAATTTGATTAAATCATTGTAAATATATTGGTAGATACTCGTTATAACTTTTGGATAGTGTTTATTACTGTATTATACTATATTTAGTAAAGATAATTCCATTTGGAAAATGTCTTTTTTGCTTCTGGTATGTCGTTGTCGATATGAAGCGTTATAATATTAGGAAAGACTTTGAAATAAAACAAACTATAAATTATTTCTATTTCATATATTTTGATAATTTTAAATTGATAACAATAATGAATACAAACATAATACAACTCAAATAAATACGTCACACACACACATTTACAACGTGCATATATATTATCGAACCCACAATATCGTTTTAACTAAAAGGCATACATTGGATTTGAATTTTTAATTGTATTGACAATTTCAATTATAATTTCACATTTTTTCGCGTCAAGAAAGAAATTAAAACAATTCTTCTTTTTTAATGATTTTTTTAAAATTTTATTTATAAGTTAAATTACATTTCACATAGGTTTTGCATATATAAAGAGCTTAAAAGTTAACACATGAGACAAAATAAACAAAATGCAAACACAATACATGCAACACGTGGGAGAAAAAGCAAAGAAGCATTAAAAAGAAAAAACAAAAAAATAGTTTTATTCTGTTCTTGTACGGTATTTGGTCTCTGATATTTTTTTGGACAATATACTTTTTAAAGTATCTTTTAAACCTCTATTACTTTGTTATTTATTTAGATATAGTTTTTTTATGTAACAAGACCTGTGTTTGTGAAACAAAATGCCCACTACTGCGCTTTGAAGCGAAACAGCAGCTTATTAAGAAACAAATGTCCAACTTCGTCTAAAATAAATTGACCGAAACAAAGCTCACACTTCATTTATAAGAAATGAAGGTAGACTCACACCAAACAATCAACTCAATATATATAGAGAAATGTTCTTAGTCCAGTGCCCATACCTTCGCATAAAATTAATGGATGGGAATGAAACTCTCATTTCATTCGTAGGTCATTTAGGTATCTGAAAGCGTTGCATAAAAAATGTCCGAAAAAAAAAATCGAAGTCGAATAGAAGGCCAATATCTTCGCAAAAAATCAATGGAGCGGAAAAAATCACACTTCATCTGTAAGTTTTGTAGGTAGACTCACATATCAAATATCAGCTACATATCTAGAAACTTTTCGTAAAAACCTCCTAAAAATTTAAAATATTGAAGTCAAAGGCCCATTACTTCGCCAAAAATCAATAGACCGGAACGAAACTGACATATCATCTGTAAGTCATGTATGTAGACTCCAATTCGAAAAATCGGCTAGATATCTGAAAGTGTTGCGTAAAAATAAACTCCGGCAAATAGTTAATATAGAGAAAATTTAAACGCCCATAACTTAACCAAATATCAATGGACCGGAACACAATGCACACTTTATCTGTGGGTAGACTCACATATAAAAAATCGGCTCTATATCTGAAAGCGTTGTGTAAAAACCTCCAGAAAACGGAATGACGGACAGTCAGACCGACTGATGGACGGACAGTTCAACAGCTATAAGCCAACCATCCGGGACATAAAGAGCCCCCATATAATTGTTAATTTGTAAAATAATAAATCCTGACTTCCTATTTCTTCCGATTAAAGTTCAATTGTAATGCAATAAGCAAGTTCTAATTATATGATGATAAGAAATCTTGAAGCATGGACTTTAGACGTGTCAATACATAATAAATACTTGTCAGGTTGACTAGTTTACAATGAACAGGTACAAGCATGTTAGTTTCTTCAAAAGCGCACATTCCGCTGCATTTGAATATAAACTGTTGCAACTTCAGAGCCATTTACTGAGGAATGTCTTTATTGGATGTTTTCAAAGATTGTTTTACATAAACGGTATGAAAATAGGTACCACTTTTAAACCTTTCGCACTTAGAAGCAAAGTGAAAATGGCTATGTTCAAATTGCATAAAACCAGAACAGCCTTCGGGTAACTCGCAGTCTGTTTAGGTTTTATGCTGCTTGCTGCTCATCAGTATCTAATGTTTGGAGTTGAAGTCTTAACAACGTGAATCTTGTAAGAAAGGTCTTTAATTCAATTTCACATTTTGAGGTACTACAGATGCGTGAACGTGCGTATCTAAGTGGTAAAGGGTTAAATAGAATAAAATTTCAACTAATAATAATTAAGGAAGATTATTTTGAACCAATTAAATTGTAGAACAGAATCATATAATTTGTAATACATACAATCAAACACATATAAAATAATGTCAGTGGTTCACCAATTTCTTTTTTAAAATATAATTTCTAAAGGTCCATATTTTCAAGGCTGCAACATGTCATTAACTACACCATATTTTTGGTTGTTACTTGAGAACACATATTTATAAGTTAACTAACTAACTGAAAATGTGGGATGCAGGCGTGCATGTTACTCGCACTGTACAAAGATATTCCTCAATCTAAATTTGAACTAGCGAATTGTTAGGCTGTTGGCTATTAATTACATGAAATCATAAGCCAGGGCAATGAAACATTAAAAAACAGTAAAAGAATGTTTAAACATTACAATTATAAATAAAATGTTTCAAATAGCAATATAATAAGTATATGTCTCTCTTTGAACAGAAAGGCAATACATGCTGTATTATTACCTGAATTAAAAAAAAACCACGAATGAAATCTCCATTCTTCAAATATTCTGAATTTTAGTTATCATCACCACATAAGGAAATGCTTTATAAAACGTGTTTTATGTCCATTTAAAAGCACAATCACCACGAAAATCACCTACATTTGAATCCCCAAAATATATAAAACTCCACGAAATGGCCGCTTAATTCGGCTTGCAATGTGCCTTATACTATAGGAGATAGGAAACGTTGGTAATCTCTATTGATACAGCTTTATCAGACCTCGGAAAGGCAAACAGTTCACGCTTGTTCAAATATAAAACTACATATACTTAACTGATAACCGACTGCAGAACAAGCCAGCAAGTCCCCAAAATCGATTATACAATATCAATTTATTCTTAGTTAAGACATTGTTAAGTTGTGAAACCTGGCACAAGCCCATATAAATTTTAAATTGCACACAATTTAAAATTTAGATTCACCATTACATAACATTACATGTTATGTTATGTTATTCACCATAGTTATATTAACTCAATGATATTTTTTTTAAATTATACACTTAAAGTAAAAATCAAAATTTTCATAATTATATCAATTATAGGAACTTTTTAATCACAAACTTCCGCAAACTGAAACTCCACATGTATGACTCCATTTGAATGTTTAATCAAACAGATTCTGCATATGTTCAAACTAATACAGTTATTTATGTCATTCACAATAATCATTATAGACAGCTCTTGAGTAAACGCACACATTATTAAAAATCAAACAGCATCATACACTGAATAGTGCAGTTTGTTTTTAATAAGTACACCGCCATGTGTTCAATATACAATTTTGTATAGGATGATATTTAATATCCAACACATACCAATGTCTGGAGAACAAAGATGACGTTCTGGCAAATATTTACAACTTGTCAGAAAGAAAACCAAACACACTTAATGAACATGGTTTATGTTGTGTTTGGGTAAACAAACGCATATAATTTCAGTGGCTACTTTATTATCATTCAACGATAGAAGCGATCAATCTAACAACTAACTAACCAGAGCAGAGGTCAACATGCAGTTATGAAGAACATGGAGCGGGGCGTTGCTTCGCTTCATTTACAAGTAGGCGTGGCGTAGCGGCATTATCTAAATACACAACAATTCTCCCCTTTTAATTTCATTGATCATACATGTAAATAAAAATAAACATACAAACACATGCGTTTACATGTAAATATCAATGTACACAATTCTAACCATTAGCATGATAATCAATAAAACCTTGACCATTTCAAGTTCATGCCCTCTTCACTAAGCATGACCTTTTATTCATTATAGCATGCAATTAAAGAACATTAGTGAGCGTCCGAATTCGACACAGGTTGTAAAAACAACTGATAACCTGTCTTTCTCTCCTGCCAACTAAAGTTAATGTCTGTATGCCACTATAAAACGTAATTGGCTTAACATTAAAACATCAGTGTCATTAAGATTGCAGGAGTTCGAGCGGTCTTCTATTGCGTAATGGATAGCGTCTTTCTGGCAATCGTAAATCCGTATCATTACTACGATTATCCCGGGACTCATTTATTTCCATCGAATTCGGTGCCGGCTGAAGTTCACTGACATTTGTGTTCGCGGCATTTAAAGTGGTTTCTAAGGGTGTGAGAACCGGTACATTAATACCAGAATAATTCTGAACTTCCGTGGCGCAAAGCTGATCAACAGTTTCCATGTCATATTATTCCCGATATCTACTTTGAATAATATGGACCATCTCGAGAAACTATTGACCCGGGGATCCATTTTCCCTTTGAAGTAGGTCTGAAATCTCGCGCCAAGACACATTGGCCTAATTCGAATTCGCGAACTTTTCTATTGTCAGCCATTGGCAATTGCATTTGACCATTAGTGACTCGTGTCTGTGTGTCGGGTATCATCAAATCAAGTTTACTGCGCAATTCCAACCGAAAAACAGTTTTGCAGGAGTTTCCCCCGTCGAACAATGTGGCGTATTACGATATGCCAACAAGACAGAGTTGATCTTCAAATTGAAATCGGTGTTTTCATGCATTAAAGCGCGCATTGCAGATTTGAAAGAGCATTGAACCTTTCCACAAGACCATTTTTTGACGGTTTTGCTACCGCAGTTCTTATATGACATATCCCGTTTCCCTTCATAAACTGAGAAAATTATTCAGATGTAAATTGACAACCATTGTCTGATACTTATTGTTTGGACAAGCCATATCTTGCGAATATTGTACGCAATTCTTCAATTGTTCTTTCAGAAGTTATCGATTTTATTTCGATGACTTCTGGCCATTTTGAATGAGCATCTACGATAACCAAAAACATGCGTCCAAGAAATGGACCTATGAAATCGACATGTATTCGCTCCCAACTTGACGTTGGCCATTCCCACGGGTGTAACTGAACTTTTCGCGGGCGATTTCTGTTGCATCTGACACGGTTCGCATCTTTCAACCATTTGTTCGATGTCAGTGTCATTGCCAGGCCACCAGACGTAACTACGCGCTAGTGCCTTCATTTAAACGATACCTGGATGGCTGATGTGCAATAAATCAAGCACACGTTCGCGCATCTTAATGGGAATTATCACCCTAATGCCCCACATTAAGCATCCGTGGTGAATCGTCAATTCATTTTGTCGCGCGTAGTAGCCTTTCAAAAGAGGGTCATTATCATTGGTTTTCCAACCGTGTTGTACTTGCCTAAATACACGTGACATAACGCGCTCCCGCCTAGTTTCACGGCTGATTTCCGCGCTCGTGACCGGAATTTGTTCAAGCTGAGAAGTGTAGAATACATCTTCAACTGAAATTTATTTACCCTTTTCATTTGACGGCGCGGGTAAACGCAACAATCCGTCAACATTAGTATGCATTTTAGTACTTTTGTACTGTATATCGTAATCGAATCCACAGAGAAATATAGCATATCTCTGAACGCGGTCGGCAGTCATTGCCGGAATGCTTTTGCTCGGGCTGAATATTGAAGTGAGGGGTTGGCAATCAGTATCCAATGTGAACTTTCTACCATAGAGATATTGGTAATACTTGTGTACTGCCCAATACATTTCCAATGCTTCCCTATCGATTTGAGCATATTTCATTTCAGTTTTGGTAAGTGGCATTGATGCGAATGCGATCAGCTTTTCTGAGCCATCAGGCATAACGTGTGACAATATACCGGAAATACCGAACGGTGAGGCATCCGACGCGAGCCTAACCGGAAGTTCCGGGTTGAAGTTTGTAAGAACAGGTTCAGTAATGAGAAGTGTTTTCGATTTTTCGAATGCGCTCTGGCATTCTTTTGACCAGATGAATTTTCGTTTTTTCTCAAGCAACGCGTTCATGGGCTTTGTTACGGTCGCGTGATCTGGCAGAAAACGATGGTAATAATTGAGTAGCCCGAGATATGCCGTAAGTGATGTAACATCACATGGCGGTGGTGTATTCGATAACGCCTCTACTTTATCCATAAACCTTGTTCGTCAATTTCATGAACACAGAATGTAATCCTTGGCACGAAAAACTCACACTTGTCCTTATTTACTTTAATGACATATTGATGTAACCTACACAACACATTTTGTTAGTTATCCAAATGCACAGTAACACTTTCACCAGTTATCACCATATCATCCAGCATGCACTGCACCCCAGGGATTCCTTGAAGATTTTGGTCCATTGTGCGTTGCCATATAGCTGGAGCAGAAGACACCCATATAGCATCCGCATGTAACGGTACAATCCTCGGTGGGTGTTCATCGTTAGCAACTCATTGGTTTCGTCCTCGCATTCTAGTTGTAGATACGCTTGTCGTATTTCAAGCTTGCTGTATTTTCGCCCATCTGACAGATTGGCGAAAATGTCCTCGATTTTTTGGAGAGGATATCTATCAACCTTGATTGATTGATTTACGGTAACCTGAAAATAACCGCATATTCTCACATCGCCGTTTCCTTTAACGACAGGAACGATCGGTGTCGCCCATTCACTGGTGTCCACTTTCGAGATGATTCATTGACTCTCGAGACTGTCCAGTTCTTTCCCTTTTTTTTGGCTTAATAGAGTACGGTACCGGCCTAGCCTTTATGAATTTAGGCTGAGCATTTTCATTTAGGGTGAGCCTTTCCTGAATTCCCTTCACCTGTCCTATACCGTCACTAACAACGTCTTTATGTTTGTCAAGTATAGAATTTAGACGTTCCTCGAGGCCTTTAGTTGTTACAGAGTTCACTTTAAAAAGTGTGTCCCAGTTAAGTTTGATGTGACTCAGCCAGTCCCTTCCGAACAGTGCAGGCCCATCACCTTTTACGACGCAAAGCCGCATTGTCTGCGCTTGTCCATTATAACTGACTTTCACCATAACTGTCCCTTGTTGCTCTATGACATCGCCTGAATATGTCTTCAATATGGAATAAGCAGGATCGAGCTTCATATTTCCGAATAGTTATCGGAAATCCTTGTTTGATATGAGGGTAACTGATGATCCTGTATCAAGCTCCATGGGTACCTCGACATCATTAATCTTCGGCTTAACGATGAATTACCCGTTGTCTCCTTTGTTCACAGTATTGATCACTGAAATGTTTTCCTCCATATACTGCACCGAATTAAGCTTCCTACATATAGCCTTTATTTGTCCCTTTGCTTTACAGTGATGACAAACTGCATCCTTCAGTCTGCATTTATCAAAGGGGTGGTAAGTTTTCCCGCAATGGATGCATTTGCTGCTCTCTTTGGCATGTTTGTGTTGCTTCCATTTGTTGGGTTTTGTTGAATGTCCAACTTGGTTGACGGGCACATCGGCGGCTGCCGATAACTGTAACTCTGCGGCGTCCTTATGTGCAGATTCCATGGCAAGCGCTATTTCTATGGCATTTTGCAGTGTCAAATCAGCGATTGAAAATAACCTTTAAGTCTACAAACGAACCTGCCCCTTAAAGAATCGTTCAAGTTCCATCCGAACTCACAGAATTCTGCCAACTTCCGAAGTGAAGTTACGTAACAACTCACACATTCGCCCACTGCTGGTTTCCTCCTGTTAAATTGGAATCGTTCCGCAATTATTAACGGTTTCGGGGACAAATTAGTTTTTAAAAGCTGACAAAGTTCCTCGTTCGATTTCTCGGACGGCTTTGCTGGTACGGCAAGGTTCCTTAACAACCCGTACGTCTTTTCACAGAGGAGTGTTAAAAGTCCTGCCACTTTTCGTTCATTATCGATGTCATTGACCATAACGAACTGTTCGAGTCATTCCTAGTAGGAAGTCCATGTTGCGACATTGCTGTCATATGGTTAATGTTCCCAATCAGGCCCGTTGCAATTTTGTGTTCATACCCAGAATTTCACGCACAATTAAACGGATAAAATTCTCGAAATATAATCCACAATGTTTTATCCTCGTCGCCAGTTTTTTGTGTTTGGGTAAACAAACGAAGTGAAACGCATATGATTTCAGTGGCTACTTTATTATCATTCAATGATAGAAGCGATCAATGCCTATAAACTAACTAACAAGTCAGAGGTCAACATGCAGTTATGAAGAACGTGGGGCGGGGCGTTGCTACGCTTCATTTACAAGTAGGCGTGGCGTAGCGGCATAAACTAAATACACAGCAGTTAAGTTTTTACGGATTAGGAGATGAACACATGAATATTATAAGTTACCTTAAACTTACAATTTATGCTTGAATTAAATATCACTTCAAATGTTATCATCACAAGGTACGTAAGCAAGAGTAGCCTTCTAAAGCCTTATAAAGAATATAGGAACGCTAATGATATCATTTGACTGCCAAAGTGTATATGCATAAACCAGTCTGTTTCTGCTATTTATAAAAGGCATTAAAACGTCCATTTGAGACAGGTAACTTATACAGTCCAGTGAATCATGCCACAAAAAGCGCTCATTCAGGCTGGCCTGGCTGAAGCATATGTACAATTACCGCTAGTGGGCCACATGTGGGCTGTGGTCAGTCTCTCAGCATGGTAGGGTAGAGTAATTAGGGGCCATAAAACTGCCATACAACTGCACAGGGCCGGAGTGGTTTCAAGTTGCTTCCAAGTACTGTTCAACAATGTATTCTATTGATTCTTCTTGTCATAAAACCTTAAACAGTTTTGCATGTTTTCATAATATATGTTAAGATAGATAAGTTAATTAAAATACAGTAACATATATAATTCCAAGATATTTAAAATACATAGAATATTTCAAAATTCAGAATTTAGAAAAAAGGTACATGTAACGGCCACCGGAAAAACTTTGCGAAACCGAAATTTCGCAAACTTAAGTACCCTTTTTCTTGAAGATTTGCTTATTTGTGATAAAGTATAAGATAAAAGTCTAACTTGTGATTAATAATTGGTTATATTTGCTTGAAAAATGCGTTTTCTTCACTATGAACTTTATTTGCAAAGTTGGGGTTTCCATGGGATTTTTGTATTTTCCCATGGGATTTTTCTTTTTCCCATGGGAATTTTCTCCAGCTTTTTTTATGGGAGAAAAAATCCCATGGGATTTTCAAAAACACAAAACACGTTCGTTTGTGCTTAGTTATCGATTTTAAGCTTTGTTAAAGCATTTGTTCTTATTTTCGTTCAATTTTCTTTGATAGAAAAAAAATCCCATTTTTTTATGGGAAAAAAAATCCCATGGGATTTTTTCTGATTTTTAGAGATTTATTCATGTAACCTTCAGAAACACTACATTTTAACAAATGATGAGCAATTCTCGCGATTTCAACGCGTTAAATCGTGTTTAAAAAAAAATAAAAAATCCCATGGGATTTTATATACCCATGGGATTTTTGTCCCCATGGGAATTTTTTTTTTCAATGTTTTTTTTTTAAGGTATAAGTTTCTAAAAGCTATATAATAATAATAATAATAATAATAATAATAATAATAATAATAATAATAATAATAATAATAATAATAATAATCGTGCTCGATATGATGAATTTGTACTTTTAAGCGACTAACATTTTTATTCGAGCCGATCGTCGAGTCCGAATGGTGAGTATAAGAGCAATTAACCAGTACAAATAAATCTCACTTGTGTAGAGAACGCTACCGTACTATAAAATAATTTTGATAATAAGTCATATCATTTCTCGACAGAAAATGAAAACAGTATCGATATTGATGTCAGCAATGTCCCCTGCTATGATAAATATTGACAAAATGAAAAACCTTGACAATAATTCCGTGTCGAATACGCATTAGATTATAGCAATCAAATTCATATAAGCATTGATAAGATAATATGCGAAAATGGGTCTTATGTCATATACGACCAGCGTAGCTCCATTCCATAATGTCCGGTATTAAGTCACGTCAAGTTTCGTGGTCGAATTATAGCATAATAATCATCTTCACATTACGCGAATCATATGAGTTTCCCTACATATATTGTGTTAAAATTTATGTTACACTAATGTGCGATGATGAAAATTGTTTGGATTTTTCGATACACGCTTTCCTGATTGTGTGAATATAAGCAAGGCATTACCGAATGCGGTTGACGGTTAACACAGATCAAATAGAATGAGATAACCGTTATGACGGAACACACAATAAATATATATATTGGGCGCTCTTGCATTTTGTGTGTTCCGTCATAATGGTTATATCATTCTTGCATTTTCTGTGTTCCGTCATAACGGTTATGTCATTCTATTTGATATATACACACATTGGCCATCTTCATAAAGTTTCACAGTTTATTAAAAAGACGTCATCATATTCAATGTTGCGTCAACTTCACGAACTAAGAGAATGTTTAGGTCTTTTTTAGTTTTTTATTCCACACGCAATACACAGTTGCAGTATTTCATTGTCTGGTGAATACAATTGCTCCTCTCAATATTTATATCACATATGCTGTCGATTTGATTTTATCAGAATAAGAAAGCGAACACTCAGAAAAACTCTGAAACAATGAAAATTATCGACCAAACTAGATTCATTAAAATCATGCGCGAAATCTAACAAGAGGAAATATATGTAGAGCTGTTTTCAGAGATTGTTTATGTACACTCCTAAAGAAATCAAACTAAGAAAGATAATTATAAAATCATGACACTTTACGCATACTCTTCTGACAACGATTTTTGCTTAGTACGACTATAAATCGTTTTCTATAACAGCGACTGCTTTTTAAGAATGCACTGAAGATGGCACGTGGTGGGTCAACCCAGTGACAAACTCAGAGTGGAAGAATTACTCTAAGTGTGTACAGAAACATGTGATTTTAAGATATATATTTATATATTGTAGTATTGTATTTGTTAATAAAATATTTCAAGTAGAGACAAGCATTACAATTTGAAATGACCGTCGTGAAGGATATAACGACATACATGTTTTAAATCACAACGCAATTTATCATTTGGATTCAATAACATATTATATATAAACGGAGCCGAAATCCCGTTGTATTTTCGACTTTATCAAAATGTGTCCATTTTTAACTTAACTAGTAGCCATTTAAATACCTTCGTCTAACCGTTTACATCTGAAACAGCCACCTGAACAACTTTTCGAAACCATAATTTATGAAAAATTAATAACCCTTTTTATATGTTGCTTCTTTTGTGATAAAGTATGCGATAATAATCGTTAAATAAAGACCGCTTGGTCAACAATTCACTTTTTGGTCATAAAAGTTTTTGTTTTAATATTGGGATAAAATAAAAAACAATCAGTGATTTAATTATGATTATTGTGAAGTGAGAAATAATTATTATTTCAGCCGAAACAGTACACTCCATCTACATAACATAATTGCTGTGGTAAACAATAGTTCGAAAACATAATAAATATCATGCGAACAATTAAAAAAATAATGCAACATTTGGCATTGCATATCGTTTATATCTATGTATTTCTAATTAGTGTGTTAAGTGAATGTTGTAAGATTTTTGCTACAAAAAAAGTGTATAACTTTAAAGATTTACAGTAATCTTTAAAAGATTAAATTCGAAAAAATTCAATAAACGATGCCAAATTCACTTGTAATACGTCTGGGTAGTATTATTCTGTCAAATAGAATTCTGCGAAACTGCTCAAATATGTTCATCTACGTATTGTCATCATAAAACACAAATAAAAAAGGGGGGTCACCGCACTTTTAACAGAGATTTTTTGTTATAACAATTCCTCTCGTCTACGTCAAATTTAATAAAATACAGCAATTAGGCAAAACCCAAGTACCGGTACATAGATTGTTAGAAATATGTATAAAAATAGACATTGTTTACAATCTAACTCGGATCACAACAGCTTACCAAAAGACATTCATAAAAAAAATATTTGTATTAGATATTTATAAACATAAGGCTATACAGTATTAAACTCGACCTTAATCTTAATAACTTGCAAGTACTTGTACTTGTACACAGATTGCGGAATGTTTTGAAGTTTGTGATTAAATGCTTTAAATTGATGAATGTCAACGACAGGACTAAAGAGTTACAGTTTAAAACAATAATGAAATTAAAGAAAGAAAAAAAGTTAAAAAAAGTTAACCCCACATGGGATCGAACCACTGACAATTGTATTATGAACCAACTCGGTCATTTCTGATGATACTGATAACATAAAGTTTGAGTTGTGATAATAGCATAATCGGTGTTGCTATAAATATATCATCGGTTAAATTAACACCCCTTAAGAGACTACAAACATTAATATAAAAAAATACGATCCAAATAAACGTTTTTGTATAACACGTGATTTCCCAATATTTCCAAACATGTACGGATTATAACGACATCTCTTCAACTGCATATTTTGCCTTTAGAAAGACGTCATATATAATATATAGATACAAAATAATGATGGCTATCTTAATATTATATTCAGTATATTTATATTAAATTGGTGTTTTGCCTTTACAAATTATATAGGTTTTTCGTTATTTGGAAGCAATGGCAAAGCTGTCCATATATCCTTTTAACTCATGATTCAAATGTAATTGTTACAAAACAAAATAAGTTAATGAACATGCGTTTAACGGCACTGATATTGAGACACATCAGGTCTCATTCGCAGCTTTACCGTTAGTGATTTTTTTTAACATTTCAACTTAGCATCCAGTCCTGAAGTTCTGAAAGCCTGTATCTTTGGACTCCATAGTCAAACAGGATTTCTTCGCTAATTGCGATATCCTGTTTCGCGAAGAATAAAATGTGCGGCAACTGATTAAGCAGCACTATTCTCGGAACAACGTTTGCAGTTTTCATTGAGTGGTTTAGAAGACGACCTTTTATTCTCGTTTTCGGGTGACATCTGCACTGTCTTACGGCATCAATCCAGTAGTTTCTGCCCTGGTAATTGAACGAAAACATATAGACGTTTTCATTGTTGTCACCATACTGTTCGTACCGCAGCAACCCTTCATTATATGTGAGCAATTCTCCGTGGTAGTCACATACAACTGTGTTCCTGGGTATGTTACATTTTGCCAGCACTGTGCGGCCTTTACGACTGTGCTTACTTCCTGCAATAACAACTAAGGGCCACTTCTGATCTTGAACCGATGAGAGCATTTGCTGTTCTTGTTGTCGTTGTGCGTTTCTACGAGATGCTCGGAAGTCGTTTCTTTCTTTTGTTGCCACTTTTAACTTGGAAACGCACTGTTTTTTTAGTTTTGTATTTGACCATTGGCGTTCACAGAGAAAAGCAGTCACCGCGTTTTCCAATTCGTCTTCATTCGTGAGCGTACTCTTTTGCAAATGCTCAATGCAATCATTCAGTCGAGCTTTTCTCTGCATGTTATGCATAATATCGTTGAACGATTTTAACGTTTTCTTGTCTACAGACAATTGATAATCTGGAACTCCATTGAGAGTGTCTTTCACTTGAACCGATGTTGGTAAATTACCATAGGCAGAAATTGGTTCCATATAGGTATTGATAATCTCACGAATTGTCGCATGTGTTGCTTTATTCCCGGATGTTTCATTTCCACGTGTCATTGACTTATTCACTTCACGTCGGATGGGTTCATGTACTACATCATCCGAGGCTTCAGACACAGTTGCACATGCGACGGGTTCATTAATCTCCGAGTTAAGTTGTTCATTTAGATTCACTATAGTACTTTCGCTGTTCTTTGCGTATACAATTATATTCAGTTTCGTTAAAAAGTTGGCAACTTCGGAATATCCATTCGGAAATCTGTCTTGAAGCTCTTTAATGTCTGCCAAACTTGAGCGTATCAATGCTAAATGTGAATCTTATTTATTTAATTTTAAATTCCAGCAAAGATATCTATTCATAAGACGCACGAACACTAACTAAAAAGCCGAAGTCTTCGGTTATTGAAGGAAAATATTTACGAAGTTTCTTCGTCACAATCAGCTCTGGGCGCTACTTTTTCTTTAATGCATTTTATGAAATTCGTCTTGAATGTATAATTTGTCTTGCGTATTTTTGTTTTATTGTAACATTTTTATCATTATATTGTAGTGAGCTGGGTTTTAAGTACAAACATTGTTTACCTTTTAAATACTTGTGTGTACAGTGACATTCGGTTGGTCTGGTGTTTTAACAAACATAATAAGTAGAATATGCATATGAATCTGATAATACACAGACCCACTAACATATAAATCAAACCATGTTTGTAATTTAACATTTTTGACCAAGAATCCTGCCACTGTTCTTTCTTGTAAAGTTGACTTGAAAACGGTCTGCTCGTAAACACACTTTTACTTCAATTATCTATGTTTAACACTGAATGTTTTTAGCTTAAAATAACTCTCAGTGAAAGTTGAGAACACATATTTCGCTAATCCATGCATGTTATACGAATATCTTCATTATTTGTATTTTTATTTTTAATGTTCAGTAGAAATCGGCATGTGATTTTTCCACTGTTCGCCATCTTGGAATGTCGACTTGTGGGTAATTTTTGCATAGCAACACAGCGGTGTAAACATAAATCTCACCGGCGCTATATTTAAGCTTTAGGTAAGAACGCTGCACTATTTTTAGCACACGTAAGGTCATTATTTGGTTCATATAGTCTGTTTTAAATTGTTTTGTCATTTAAAGTCTATTTTATTATTTATAAGTGTTAAGCGTGCGAGCGTTCCATTATTGGTCACGGCAGTTATCGTGACCCGTTTTTGGTCACACTGTGACCAATATTTGGTCACAGTGACCAATTTCTGGTCACAGTGACCAATTTCTGGTCACAAATGGAACGCCGCGGCTATATAAAGTGACCAAATTTTGGTCACAAGATTCATTCTTGTCAAAACCTTAAGGCAGGCAACATCCACGCCAATTTTTTCTTAAAAAGTACTTTTTCTTTTCGTGAGTAATTTAACTTTTAAGTAACTTATAATAACAGTAATACCTTTGTAAGCAGATAATAAAGCGAACATTTAACATATTTCATTAAACTTGAGCATTATTTAAAGTATTCAATCTATTTTGGTTATGATCGGTGGCAAGTGTCATTGTTCCTTAAATTCGACGAAGTCCCGTTTACGAGTGTAATGTTCATTGTCAAAAATATCTTTTTTGACGCGCAGTATACCGTCGCAAGATTGAAAGTATTGTAAAACCTCAAGTAAGGTTGCATGTCATTGTGTTGTTGGAAATATAACATTTTGTTGAGTTATTCGTGAAAACTGAATAAAAGTTGTTTGAAGTTGAATCGGACTTTGAGTTAAACATTAACCACCACTGATAAGGAGCGCACTAGCGGAGCGTAACAATATACAATTTAACTCATAAAAATGGTATAGTCTCGCTTTAATGCTGCTGCATGTGATATATTCATTCATGAATGCTTATGTCATTCTGATATGATTTTAGTTAACCGTCAACTGTATTTGTAAAACCTAGCCACGAGTTTCCATTAATCAAATCAATAATAATCATCGATATTTTAATAGAAATGAAATAAAAATAAGAAAACGTGATATGCGCCGTGTCATGCCAAAATGTGTCTTATGCCATATCCGCATGCGCACAGTTGTGTCAGGAGTTACCAAGTTCAGATATTAGACCACGAAACATGGCTTGACTTTATATATCAGTCAGCGTAGAACCTGACCAGTCTGCGCGGTTGGACAAGCTAAGATAGACCAACTTTGGCCGCATATGACATAAGACCCATTTTCGCATGACGCGGGTCATCTTACCTTTATAATGTGTATACAGCTTTGAATGGAAATTGCACATAGTTTTTTTGTATGGACTTATTGTTATATTAATGTGGTGCACGCTTTCAGTAGCAGAGGGCATATATTAGATCAATTATGCTACGGAGTTCATTTTCTGTTGCAAAATGACATGTAATAAAGATTGTTACTCAGCGGTGTGTACAGTATGACAGCGTTGTCTGTCTGCGATGCATTTATACTGGTTCTAAGCTGGCATACTCACCAATTGGATTCAACCATCTGCCCGAACAAGAAATGATTAGTTCTACTAGCATAAACCTGAAATTGTAACTTATTTTAAAAAAATAGTCATGTTATTTATATTATTCAATTTATTATTCATAATTATAATTATTATTATCTTTATTGTTGTTTTTCGCATTAAGAAACTTATTCGGCTTACGAAACTGAAAAATCCCATTGGAAAAAAAATCCCATGGGAAAAAACACCGCTGGGATTTAAAAACCCATGGGAATTTTTTTTTTAAACACGACTAAACGCATTAAAATATCGAAGTTGTTCATCATTTCATAAAATATGATGTTTCTGAAAGTTTCATGAATAAATCTCTCAAAATAAGAAAAAAAATCCATTGTCCCCCATTTTTAAATGGGATTTTTTTATTACTAAATATTTATATATATAATTGGCATAAAACCAATATACAGTCCATAAATAACGTTAAAATACTTGCAAACGCAAATAAAACACGTTTTTTAAAATGTTCAAAATCCCATGGGATTTTTCTCCCATTTGCAAATTATGGGAGAAAAAAAAATCCATGGGAGAAAAATCCCATGGGAAATCGAAAATCCCATGGGAAAATGCAAAAATCCCATGGGTACCCCAACTTTGCTTATAAATTTCATAGTGAAGAAAACGCGTTTTTTTAGTGAAAATAACCAATTATTAATCAAAGATAAGACTTTTATCGCATACTATGTCTCAAAGTAGCATATCTTTAAGAAAAAGGGCACTTAAGTTTGCGAAATTTCGGTTTCGCAAAGTTTTTCCGGTGGCCGTTATGTATGAACAATATGTACTGGAGTAATGGCATTTGAGACATTTTGCTACAGTATTAATTTCAAAATGTATTGTTTGCAATTAAAACAAAATAAAATATCCAAGTTTATTCACAGACCAATGCAATTAAGTTCACAGTGTGCATTGTTTTGCAAAGCATGCTAAAATGTCACAATTTAAGATATTTTATTCGAAGTTAACACTGATATAACACTAACCTATGTGAGTTTACTCAATTTTTGCCAAAGGAACTAACACAAAAAAATTAAGTCAAACTTTTGCGCATAGAGACCCCTATAACCATTACATACATTTTTTTAACAGCATTCCAAGCCGCATTTATTTAAACAATAAAAAGATAGGTTATGCGTTATGTAAGAAAGAACTCGACACGAATCACTGATCACTGTTAAACGGCCTATCTCCAGTGTATGAGTCTTCCCCGCCATCTGTGAAAGTATCATATAGTCTCCAACCTTAAATCTCGAAGGACACAGTGGTGTTACGGATATGGTGTCTGCTTAGCGTCCTGGAGGTCACGGGTTCGATCCCCGGCAACTGTGGGAGCTTTCTTCAGATTTCCCCCCACACCAAGTACTGGTTCTAATCCCAGTAAATGGACTCGAGAGCGTTTTTAAAAAAAGCCTAGGCTTTCTATGCATGCAAGCTTAAAACATAGAATTAAACTAGCCTTACTATGTTAGCGAGTATTTGTTGGACAGCAGTATTTATCGGACGTTCTATTTATTCCGTGTATTGTAACCTTTTTAACACAATTCGCTTCCACTCTGGATCAGCAGACGATTTATTTCATAAATCAATCTCTGGGTTAATGGTCGCCATCTTTTGAACTACTTTCAAAAGTACAACAACAACAATAACAGTAGAAGACAATTTTAATTGCGAAAAGTTGAAAAATTTAGTACATGTGTCACGGTTGTTGAGTGAAATAGTGTTATTTTCAACTGTGTATGAAGCATGTGAACTGGTAGTGGAATAACCGAATTGTTGGTGGAAATGGAATTTAGAAATATATCTAATAATTCATTATCGTGTAGAATTATCATCAGCATCATTTCTGTGGAACATTGCAATATTCAAAATACAAGTGTTTCATAGATATGGTGCTTTTGACATAGTTCACTAACCATCAAGACTGAATTGATTCATGCACACAGGTAAAGTAAATAATTGAATTTGTGCAGAATGTTTATTTTTTACAAATTATTATTTAATTTGACTAATTTATTTTAGATTGATTGCACTGAAACTCAAAGTCTAAAGCTTAGTAAGACACTTAAGCCAGTTTTCTGAGAAGAAACAATACTTGTTCAGAGTATAGCAGGCTCATGCGGCCTCTGGTTTATTTATTTGGCCTCGGCCTTTAACCTGAGTCGCTTTGATTTCAGGTGTTTAGCCCCCATATCAACAAGGCTCTCGACCCTATATGTAGTTATTCATATTGTTTAAAGATTTTGAGAACCCTCACTCGGTGCCAGTGGGGATAAAACAGGGACCTTCTTATAGCTTGCTAGATGAATGCATCAAATATGCCAGCAACACTTTATAATCAATAACTTTATAATTGATGATTCTGTTCTTTTAACTACATAACTAATTTACCAAAACAATGTGAAACACATTTTTATGCCCCCAAAGGAGGGCATATAGTGATTGCACTATCCGTCTGTCTATCAGTCACACTTTGCATTTAGGTTTCGAAAAAATGCTCATAACTTCTATGTCGCTTCAGATGTAACATTCATATTTGGTATGCATGTGTATATGGACAAGGCCTTCCCATACACACACAAATTTTGACCCCTTTGACCATGAACTTAGGGTCGGCGTTTAGGTTTTGAAAAATGCTCATAACTTCTATTAAAGCGTTTATCGGGGGCGTATGTCATCCTACGGAGACAGCTCTTGTTTTTGCTACTGTCCTCTGCACAAACCATGATAAATCTGCATATATGCATCCAACCAAATCAGTAAAACTATTTGTCACTTAATTACAGTAAACGTATTGCATGTTAACTTTTCAACAATATATATATACATGTATATATAATTTATATAACAGATCTTGAAAAAAACACACATCAAACTTCAAATTGTTTTAGTAAATTATAGGCTTTAATTGGTATTGTGACATTGACACCACTCATGCATGCGACTATACAATTATACAACTATGGAACACATTATTTATGAGAAATTCCAATACATCAACATATCTTCTCAGATTTAAGGCAGATAATCTAGTGCTTTTTTGCTGCCATTTTTACTATTACACATTTTTTCATTTTATGTTATGATGCATTGATCTTGTTTCTAAATTAACCAAGCAATCATGTTAAACTTTTGAAGAAAGATGTTGTCTGATAAATATAGAAAATATAATCACTACAAAGTGAACAAAATTCAGTTGAATACTGTGACCAACAGAGATTTGCCAAAGAGCAATTCAGATCATGATTTAAATTAAATACAAGTTATATGAAAGTCTGCCTATTGGATCCCAGTTAAGACTAATTTGTCAAATCTGCACATTAGTTTTCCCTCAGCCATGTAGAATTGGGGACTAAATACCATCAAATCATGTAAAAAGGAGCAGGGTATAGCACGCTGCTATTGATCTCTTGAGCTTTCACATGAATTTTACGGGTAATTTTCATACAACAAATGATATTATATAGTGTAATGATAAAGCATTATGAGCACAAATTATATCTCGTACTAGTGGTGCAAAAATCATTTAAGTGTCACATTTCAAAAGAAAATTTATATAAAAAGGTATTATTAATTGTTAAAACGTTATAAAAGGTTATTTCAATTCACTAAAGCATTTAATTACAAGAACAAGTGCATTTTATGTCCATTACAATACATGTAACAGTATTGGCATTGTATTCATCTGCATTTGATGTGCATTTAATACACTTAAAAATGCAGACAAGACACACTTCTAACAGAAACAAATTAATGTATTTTTTTCTGCATTTTTCCAGCATTAATACTCTTCAAGTGTATTTTTTATCATCCCAAATACACTTTACCAGGAAAAAGGTATATTAAAATGCATTTTTAGTTTGTTTTAAGTATATTTTCAAATGCATTAAGACACTCTTTTCTTTTGCAAAAAAATTTTGAACAAAAACTTAAAAATATTTAATATACTAAAGTGTAGTAATAATTAAAGTTTTGTATGAGCATCAAAAACAGTGTCAAATTCATACCAGTGCCTATTTAGTAGCAGTAGGCCTTATATGGTCTACTTGTGGTAGAAATAATGCATTTTGTATAATACAACATACATAAATTAAAAAATATAGCTGCCCATACAGTTCAATACAATGTTCAATTAACTACACTATGCAAAGTTGAAATATGACATCAAGCTTGGAATAATCTTTTCAATAATGAATCATATGTTGTTTTAATTTATAAGTGAAATAGACACTTGCATATTAAAACTGATTTTACATCAAAACTAAATGTTTAATTTGATTTTTAGCTCCACTGGCCAAAGGTCCTGTGTCCATCGTGCATCCATGCATAAACTTTTCCTTTAAACATCTTCTCCTAAACTACTGGTCCAATTCTGATGAAATTTCTTAGGATGTTCCTGGGGTGAACCTCTTTCAAATTTGTTCAAATTATGCCTCTGGGATCAAATTTGACTCTGCCCTGGGGGTCACAAAATTGAAAATTTGCTTAAATAAGGCCTATTTTGTGAAAATTTCAAAATCTCTTGTCCATAACCATTGGGCCTAGGGCTATCAAATTTGGTATGTAGAGACATCTAATAGTCCTCTACCAAATTTGTTCAAATTATACCCCTGGGGTCAAATTTGACGCTGCCCCAGGGGTCACAAAATTGAACATATGCTTATATAGGGTACATTTTGTGAAAACTTTACAAATCTTCTCGTCCATAACCATTGGGCCTGGGGCTACCAAATTTGGTATGAAGTGGCATCTTATAGTCCTCTACCAAGTTTGTTCAATTATGCCCCTGGGGTCAAGTTTGACCCTGCCCCGAGGGTCACAAAATTGAAAATATGCTTATATAAGGCCTATTTTGTGAAAACTTCAAAAAAATTATTGTCCATAACAATCCGGCCTAGGGCTATCAAATTTGGTATATAGTGACATCTAATAGTCCTCTACCAAATTTTTTTCAAATATAATCCCTAGGGTCAAATTTGACCCTGCCCCGGGGTCACAAAATTGAACATATGCTTATATAATGCCTATTTTGTGATTCCTTAAGAAAAAAAATAGTCCATAACCATTAGGCCTAGGGCTACACAATTTGGTATGTAGTGACATTGTATAGTCCTCTACTTAGTTTGTTCAAATTATGCCCCAGGGGTCAAATTTGACCCTGCCCCGGGGGCCACAAAATCAATTATATGCTTATATAGTGCCTATTTTGTGAAAATTTTAAAACTCTTCTTGTCGTTAACCATAAGGCATAGGGCTACCAAATTTGGTATGTAGTGACATGTTATAGTTCTCTACCAAGTTTGTTCAAATTATGCCCCTTGGGTCTAATTTGACCCTGCCCGGGGTCACAAAACTGAACATACGCTTATATGGGGCCTATTTTGTGAAAACTTTAAAAATCTTGTTGTCCATAACCATTGGGCCTAGGGCTACCAAATTTGGTATGTAGTGACATCTAATAAACCTCTACCAAATTTGTTCAAATAATGACTCTGGCGTCAACTTTGACCCTGCCCCGGGGGGTCACAAAATTGAATAAACGCTTTTAAAGCGCCTATTTTGTGAAATCTTTAAAAATCTTCTTGTCGAAAACCATTTGGACTATGGCTACCAAATTTGGTATGCAGTAACATCTTATAGTCCTCTACCAAGTTTGTTCAAATTATGCCCTTTGGGTCAAACTTGATCCTGACCCACATGTCACAAAATTGAACATTATATACGCTTATATCTTGCTTATTTCGTGAAAACTTTAAAAATATTCTTGTCCTTTACTCTAGGACCTAGGGCTACCACATTTTGTATGTAGTGAGATATAATAGTCCTCTACAAATTTTGCTCAAATTATGCCCCTGGGGTTAAATTTGACCCAGCCCAGAAGGTCACAAAAGTGTACATGTGCTTAAATAGGTCCTATATTTAAGTATTTGCACATGCAGAGAAATTTGTTTCAGCCTTTTCTCAGCAGTGGAGCGATACAGGGCCATCATGGCCCTCTTGTTTAAATACTCAAACAAGAGCGCCGCATGACGGAGCAATATACGCCCGATTCGTGTGCCATTGGAGATGATACACTGATGATTGATGTATTTGTTTTGGAAATAAGCAAAAAAAACAACAACAACTTATATAACTGATATATTCATATATATGCATTGATATCAATAAGTGTACACTTAGTCTCATTTGTTCTCTAAAACACAATATTTAAATCATAATTGTTTAGACCCCCATACCACTTTGACGCAGGATAAAAAGTTGTTTAAAAGTTTCGGATGAATACAATTTGAATTAGAGTCCGGACAAAGTGGCGCCGTTGAAAATGCACTAATTGACCCTATGACCTAGTTCTTGACCCGACATGACCCATATTCGAACTTGACCTAGATATCAACTAGATGCAACTACTGACCAAGTTTGGTAAAGATCGGATGAATACAATTTGAATAAGAGTCCGGACAAAGTGGCGCTGTTGAAAATGGACTAATTGACCCTATGACCTAGTTTTTTACCTGGCATGACCCATATTCGAACTTGGCCTAGATATCAACTAGATGCAACTACTGACCAAGTTTGGTGAAGATAAGATTTATACAATTTGAATTAGAGTCCGGACAAAGTAAAATGCACTAATTGACCCTTTGACCTAGTTTTTGACCCAGCATGACCCATATTCGGACTTGACCTAGATATCAACTAGATGCAACTACTGACCAAGTTTGGTGAAGATCGGATGAATACAATTTGAATTAGAGTCCGGACAAAGTGGCGCCGTTGAAAATGCACTAATTGACCCTATGACCTAGTTTTTGACCCGGCATGACCCATATTCGAACTTGGCCTATATATCAACTAGATGCAACTGCTGACCAAGTTTGGTGAAGATCGGATGAATACAATTTGAAATAGAGTCCGGACAAAGTGCCCCTTTGAAAATGCACTTATTGACCCTATGACCTAGTTTTTGACCCGGCATGACCCATATTCGAACTTGGCCTAGATATCAACTAGATGCAACTGCTGACCAAGTTTGGTGAAGATCGGATGAATACAATTTGAATTAGAGTCCGGACAAATTTTAAGTGATGCCTTCCGCCCGCCGCCCGCCCGCCGCCCGCCCGCCGCCCGCCCGCCAAGGGGTTTCACATAATACGTCCCGTATTTTATACGGGCGTATAAAAATGAAACCGTGTTCATGCTTGCATGAACACAGTTTATAAATGCTGTCAGAATTATAAAATATGCAATTACAATAAATACAAATGCCAGGGAAAAGTGCTTTTTGTACTAAAAAATTCGAATGAATATTACAATAATACATTCTGAATACTTTAGTATGTAATTAACAGTTTTGTCTGAGAAAATCACTTAATTTTATATATTTATTCAAATTCACATAAATCATATTTCAAAAACACATAATTACTTCAAATCCTTTCACACAATACTGAAAAAAATGCACAGTTTCTGATTGTTATTGATTCTTTATTAATTTATACATGTACCTTTTTTAAAATTTTGATGCATCCTCAATTGTATAATGCACATCTTAATCTGTTTTAACAATTATAATATAAAGATTAAGGCTGACACAGTAAAATAATAATCCATGATTTCTGCAGTACTTGCAGACAAACTAGGAATACTGCTGTGATATTATCTATCTATCTAATGGGATATTAATTTGGCTTCAATAGAAAATAAATCAAAGCATACACATGTATAAAATGTGTATGTATATATTAGTTAAACTTAAATTGATTGACCATCGATAAAAAGATATTATAATATATGTATATATACATATATTTTTGTAAAACTAAAAAATAAATATGTATGTTTCTATTACATCATTTAGGACTTTTATTTTCAGACAAAGTAGAGTGAAGCTTAAAACAGTATCCAATTGTAACAGTCAATTTTGGGAAAATCAACCTTATAATTATTTTCTGTGTTGGCCAATGTCATAATTGGTATAAAATGTACATTGAACTGGAAGTTTTCTTTATTTTAAATGATAACATTTGCTTGGTCAGCCATAATTGTCACAATCAAGTGGTCTTTTTACACTGTAGTTTTCTCACTGACTATGGGTTTGTTCTGAGAATGAGCCACACAAAGTATCGTTGGGGAGATGAGTTGTCAACTTTATATTTATCAGTCTTTCATAATCCAGTATACCTGTAAAAAGTGAATTTGTAACTAATAATCACACAATATACACAATTAAAATTGTATGCATTTAGATTTATTTAGTACTGCACATTAATCATTTTCCAAAAATATGTAGCAACATTACATTATATAATGCTGCAATACTAAAGTAATTTACTAATTAAAGGTCGCTGATGTGTAATGGATGTGGTGTCCACCTAATGATCTGGAGGTCACTGGTTTGATCCCCAGTGTGGGAGCATTCTTAAGAAATCTCCAAGAGACACCCAAGTACTGGTTCTAGGCCCAGGAAACGAACTCAACAGCATTTCACATACATGTACGTAGTTAGTACTTAAAATTTAATCGAACTAAAAATGGGTTAAAACTAACAACTGAAACCCTTATTAATACAATTTATTTTGAATCAAGCAAATGTGCAAATTCATTAAAAATAATTAGTAAAATTTAAAAATTCTACTTTAAAGTAATCATGATAATTTAGATCATTTTCATAATATTTAATGATGATAATGATACAATTATATATTCCCTAAATGATAAAAATAAAACATGTAATGTTAATTTATGAAAAAAACGTTTTATTTTTATCAATATCATGGTAATTACAACTAGATACAGGCAATTAGATCAGAAACGTGCATTAATTATATTAATGAACAACCCAGACATTTGTAGTGATTTATGGTCACTATTTGATTAACGTTCTATACATGACCTGTCATAAAAGGTATTTTTTAACCAGTACTACAATCGGCAATGATAGTCTTGATTGCATACATTTATTCCAACGTCTATTATCGATTCGCTTCCTCAAACAGAATAAATATTTAATGTTTACATCGCGAAACGTAATGCATCCAGTTTCACTTTCGGTTTGGTTGGTTTTGTAAACACCGTAATTTCATCTTAAAAATTGGATGATAGGGTGATTAAATACTAATGGAAAAGTAAATCACTTGGAAAATTGGTCAAAATGCAACACAAATGAACGTTAATAGTGCTATTAATATCAAAGTTTCGGTAAAAAGTTTGGCGCTAGTTCAACGCGCATCGTATACAGCCTCATAACAATAGACTGACAACCTTTTGGGTAGTAAAGTAGTAATACAAGGCAATATGGCGACCGTTAGCCACGAGGCCTATCTTACGGAGGAATCCGAGATAGCCGATGTATCACGATTGAATTCGCTTCGTCACATACTTACAGAAGCTTGTTTTCTTGAAGTTGATAGCAGCAATTCTTAAAAAGGATATTAATAGAACGCGCATGCGCAAAAAAATCACTTAATAGGGCCCGATTTGTGTTCTTGAGATTTTTGGTCGTCTTTTTCTTGAAACCTCATATTTAACCAGAAGCGGATGCGGTCAACAGGCACAAATAATTTAAATTAGATTTTTTTTACATTTTAAACTCGACATTCTTTGTAGTATACAATATTTGCAATTCTTGCAAAATGTACCTAGTAAACATGGTAATTGAAGGTTTAAAGTTTAATTTACATTCCTACAGTATGTTTTCATATTAACAAGTTGCAAAGTGTGCAAACCACGTTCATAAAAAATAGTACTCTGGATCTGTTTCTGATACTTTTAATTATCCCATTAGCCGGCAAGGTATCCGTTATTGATACGCATCTAAAAAAAACTGCCATAGCATTTAAATCTTTGTTGTTTTTGTAAAATTATAACAAAAAGAAATGAAACCGACATTGTAATTACAGTGTGTTTTTACACTGAAATAATAAAGGGTATGCCCAAACCAATTATGATATAAATGATATGATATAAAGTTCCGAGTCAAACACAAAATGACTTATAATAATTGTTTCATTAGCGATCATATGTGACCGAAATCATCACATATTACAAACAATTTTACAAGAGCATAATTGGAAATATTTTAGAAATGTTGATTTACATTACATTACATATTTCACGCTTAATTAAAAAATAATGAAATACACCCACATTAAGCGTCTAGACAGGATAATGTCACGATGGACAAAATGCCAGTTACCTCTAAAATTTGTGGTAGATTAATATATTTGTTTAAATGACTTGTTGTTCATCCTTAGTACAGGAAAGATTTGAAGTAAATGCTACGGAAATCTTCGCCGAAACGGTGCTTGCTTAAAATCAATCTACGTTGGGTTGAATGGCTTTAATATATTTCATTCACTTTTTCATGAGTCATCGGTGCGTTAAATAACTTTACTGCGGTTTTGTTGCGATTGAAGTAATTTTGTTTAATGTTACTTAAACAAAAGTACATCTGACTAGTATTAGTTAATGCTTTACTCTTACTCTAATTGTTGTGGATCTTAATAACGTATCCTTCGTATTTTCAACGTGGCATCTGTACATCGTAAGTATTTAAAACAATCGAAGTTCAGTGGTTTACTATGTTTCTTATAACTTTAATACTTTAAATACTTTGTAATTAATTAGCATTTGATTTTAAATGTTTACAAAAAACAACTGCAATTAGTTTAAATCCATACATTTTAGCTCAATCGTAGCGTGAGCTTTATGCTTATAGAACCACTCTGGTATCTGTTTCTCTGGAAGAACCAGCCTTTAAAATTCATTTCAACTTGAATGAAAACCTGAGCCTGACTCGTCTAATTAAACAAAGAGAACATAACTATGCTTAAAGGTTGGTTAAATTTACAGGCTTTGGTAATTGACTGTTCATAAAAACCAAGACCCCGTATCTAAAGTTGTTTTGCACCATTTATGTAAGTCCTTAGACAAATTGAATTGTTGCACGCAAACTTTGTCCTAACCTTTAATCACACAAAATTGTTATACATCTGCTTTAATTCAGGTCAGAGTTGTTTGGAATGGCCAGTGACATCGCATTGACATTAACATTCAACAACTATGTAAGCATGCAAAGGAGGCATAATTGTCCTGACTTGCAGGTACAAGTTATGGAATAGTGTCAGTTATCTCATACAATGACCACAAACACATGTGTGATGCTTCAATTAAATACCTGTTAAATATAAAACTAATAATATAATATATAAGACAGTAGATGTTTAGACTGGTAAATGTTATTGTATGTATGTGTTAACAACTGTATAATATTTTGAATAGCCTAAACAAATTATAAAAGCAACAAAACAGATTGGTGAATTAAAACATTCTTTGTCGTTGGAATCAACCTGAAACCACTTTAACAAAATAATGCGCCACCTCTGCACAGGCTTCAGATAAGCCCTCTGCGTATTATATTTTGTTTTTGAAAAAGACAAAATCAGGTGAGTTCATTACAGGTCTAGTTACTTAAAGTTACGATTTTCGAGGTCATCATCATCATCATCATCATCATCATCATCATCATCATCATCATCATCATCATCATCATCATCATCATCATCATCATCATCATCATCATTTCCTTGACCGGTCCGATCTCGATCTCTTTAGTTGGGGGGGGGAGGAATGAGCAACGACGACACATAACTCCTTTTCTGGTGTGGCCTTCTGAGATTAGCTAATCAATGTGGGGGAAATTGAAGTCTTACATTTTTGAATTAATCATATCTTAATTATTTCAGCTAACCATAGGTTTTATTTGCTCGAGTATAATATGATTTTGAATTGCATTATACTACTTCATATCATGCTTAAAAGTGGAAGTGTGCAATATATTACGAATATGATTCGCAATATCACTTTTACAGGTTTGTTATGAAAATTATTAGAAATGCAGATTACTGTATCTCACTAATGAATCTGTAACTGCATTCAGAGGCATTAACACGTACCATTGTGTTATCGCTGACAATTCTCATGTAATATCACCTTGGAAATAAACACATAATTATCATCCTGTTATTGTCTCATGTGGTTTTATTGAGAAGAAACTTCAAGGTCACATAAACACAAAATCTTGATGTTTGAAATAAGACAAGAATACGAGTTATATCTTTAAAAAAAGTGCCTAGCCTGTTTCCTAAAATAGTAAATATGTCACTACAGCTGTCCAACTGTTGTGAAGTGGTACCGACAGAACAGACTAGTTTCTTACAGGTTTGCTCACGGGCATTTAATACATTCTTATTTTTAGTACCTTTATTTATTTTATATTTCGATATTAAGCAACACAATTTAAGATGAGGGTTAATGATTATTATCGCTTAAACCCATTTTTGCCTAGTGGACTCTCCCATCCTTCTAAATTGGATCAATTTATTTCCAAAATTAGGGATGTCTAGTTTATTTATTTCTATATTTTAAATATTTTTACAAAAATTATTTTAAGCAAACAGCGCAGACCCTGATGAGACGCCGCTACACACGGCGTCTCATCTGGGTCTACGCTGTTCGCCAAGGTCTTTTTTCTAGACGCTAGGCATAAATGGGTTAATGACGATACGTATTCGTGGATTACAGCATTTTATGACTGTGTGATAAAGCCGATCTGATAATCTTAAATGTATTTTGTGTCCGATCGGTATTTGCAAGTTGATATTTGAGCGAATTTCCGTGCAATAGCGTCTTTTTTTAATGGTCTTACTTTTCTTGTACTGTAATCCTTGTCGGGCTTAAAGGGACTGTCCACAATCGTGATACATCGGCTATCTCGGATTCCTCCGTAAGATAGGCCTCGTGGCTAACGGTCGCCATATTGCCTTGTATTACTACTTTACTACCCAAAAGGTTGTCAGTCTATTGTTATGAGGCTGTATACGATGCGCGCTGAACTAGCGCCAAACTTTTTACCGAAACTTTGATATAAATAGCACTATTAACGTTCATTTGTGTTGCATTTTGACCTATTATCCAAGTGATTTACTTTTCCATTTTTATTTAATCACCCTATCATCCAATTTTTAAGATGAAATTACGGTGTTTACAAAACCAACCAAACCGAAAGTGAAACTGGATGCATTACGTTTCGCGATGTAAACATTAAATATTTGTTCAGTTTAAGGAAGCGAATCGATAATAGACGTTGAAATATGTATGCAATAAGACTATCATTGCCGATTGTAGTACTGGCTAAAAAAATACCTTTTATGACAGGTCATGTATAGAACGTTAATCAAATAGTGACCATAAATCACTACAAATGTCAAATGTCTGGGTTGTTCATTAATATAATTAATGCACGTTTCTGATCTAATTGCCTGTATCTAGTTGTAATTAACATGATATTGATAAAATTAAAACGTTTTTTTCATAAATTAACATGACATGTTTTATTTTTATCATTTAGGGAATATATAATTGTATCATTATCATCATTAAATATTCTGAAAATGATCTCAATTATCATGATTACTTTAAAGTAGAATTTTTAAATTTTACTCATTGTTTTTAATGAATTTGCACATTTGCTTGATTCAAAATAAACTGTTTTAATAAGGGTTTCAGTTGTAAGTTTTAACCCATTTTTAGTTCGATTAAATTTAAAGTACTAACTACGTACATGTATGTGAAATGTTCTTGAGTTCGTTTCCTGGGCCTAGAACCAGTACTAGGGTGTCTCTTGGAGATTTCTTAAGAATGCTCCCACACTGGGGATCAAACCAGTGACCTCCAGATCATTAGGTGGACACCACATCCATTACACATCAGCGACCTTTAATTAGTAAATTACTTTAGTATTGCAGCATTATATAATGTAATGTTGCTACATATTTTTGGAAAATGATTAATGTGCAGTACTAAATAAATCTAAATGCATACAATTTTAATTGTGTATATTGTGTGATTATTAGTTACAAATTCCCTTTTTACAGGTTTACTGGATTATGAAAGACTGATAAACATAAAATTGACAACTCATCTCCCCAACGATACTTTGTGTGGCTCATTCTCGGAACAAACCCATAGTCAGTGAGAAAACTACAGTGTAAAAAGACCACTTGATTGTGACAATTATGGCTGACCAAGCAAATGTTATCATTTAAAATAAAGAAAACTTCCAGTTCAATATACATTTTATACCAATTATGACATTGACCAACACAGAAAATAATTATAAGGTTGATTTTCTCAAAATTGACTGTTACAATTGGATACTGTTTTAAGCTTCACTCTACTTTGTCTGAAAATAAAAGTCCTAAATGATGTAATAGAAACATACATATTTAATTTTTAGTTTTACAAGGATATATATATATATATATATATATACATACATATATTATAATATCTTTTTATCGATGGTCAATCAATTTAAGTTTAACTAATATACACATACACATTTTATACATGTGTATGCTTTGATTTTTTTTCTATTGAAGCCAAATTTATATCCTATTAGATAGATAGATAATATCACAGCAGTATTCCTAGTTTGTCTGCAAGTACTGCAGAAATCATGGATTATTATTTTACTGAGTCAGCCTTAATCTTTATATTATAATTGTTAAAACAGATTAAGATGTGCATTATACAATTGAGGAGGCATCAAGATTAAAAAATGGTACATGTATAAATTAATAAAGAATCAATAACAATCAGAAACTGTGCATTTTTTTCAGTATTGTGTGGAAGGATTTGAAGTAATTATGTGTTTTTGAAAAATGATTTATGTGAATTTGAATAAATATATAAAATTTAGTGATTTTCTCTGACAAAACTGTTAATTACATACTAAAGTATTCAGAATGTATTATTGTAATTTTAATACATATATAAATACTTCATACATAAAAGTAGCACATGAAAAGCCAAACACATTTATCATCCACAAAATTGATAATGGAATACTTTTATTTGATTATTGGCAAACAGTACAAATGAAAATACATAAAAATAGCACATGAAAAGCAAAGAGCATTAATCATTCAAATCATTAGAGTTTTTTTTCATTTATTGGTAAACAGTACAAATACAAGCATACATTGTAGTACAAAAAATAACAAATGAAAAGTTCATAAAATAAGGGGGTTTATTTTATTTTTTCTTTAAACAACAGTACAAATACAAACATACATCATAGCACATGGAAAGCAAAGAACATTTTATTATATTTTACAAACATACATCATAGCACATGGGAAGTAAAGAACATTTTCCAACTCCAATATACAAGGTACATGTCACAGTTCTTTTCTCTTCATCTTTACTCTTCATCCTCATCCTCGCTGTGGTCTTCAATGTTGGCCGGAATAGGTCCTGATCCAACCAGGTGGCTCGACTCCCTCAGCAGCCTCGAGGTGGTGTACTCATCCTCGTTCTCATCTGTCCCAGATTTCGTAGAGCTTGTCATGGAGCTTCTTGTACTGCATGGTCTGCTGGTTCGTCGGCAGCGGTTTCTGCTGGTTCGTCGGCAGCGGGTTCATCTGCAGCCGTATGGTCAAGTACGGCAGCAGGATGTTCCCGACACTGGTCGCAAGATCAGGGAAGTTCAAGCTCCTGCCTCACCATCCGGCGATACTGTCTGAGGGTAATACCTGAAAAGGAAAATAAAAATGAATTCATTTAATGTTCAACTATTAAATTAAATTACTCTTATAATCATAGAATAATCAGTAAGCACTGTGACAAAATGAAAAAAATTGTTATAATGACATTGTAATAATTAATAAAAAGTATGTTTTTTCCCTTTTTTTGGGCTAAAAAATGCTTTTATTTCATACAGGATTATATACTAATTTAACTTAACTTACCAGTGTTGCATCTCCTGTGCTGCCATCTCTCACAAATATCACACGAAATAGCTTCATCATCGTCAATGACATTGGTACCACAATCAATACAAGAATAAATAATGTCTGCCATAATGTTGGTATGGTTTTACATATTGAATATCACCAGCATATATACACACTTTAACAATTGAGCAACAACACTTACCTTAATTACTTGAAAGCTGTGAAAACTTTCTTTTTATCCTCTCTTTGATTTTTTAATTGAAAATGAACGTGATAATTTTATAATTACATAGGTACCTAATAACTTTATTTATACCACAAATAGACATCCTTTGATGACACCACCAGTTATATTTTATGTAAACATGATTAAAGAAGGAATTTTTTTGATTTTTCACAGTTTGAAAACTAAGGTCATTCTCTAAACATGATTAAAAAAGGAAATAATTTTATTTTTTACAGTTTAGTTAGACTTAGTCAGGATAAGATATTGACAAATGGATTTTTATAATATTCTTTAATTTCAGGTAAGAATATGAATCATTTATTACTACTGGGGCTAATAAATTATACTAAGACAGTCACTGACACACAAGCTGGCATAAAATATAATATATGGCAATATATTAGTCTAAATTCATAAATAATATGTTACAAAATACATTTCATTATTACCACACCTTCATATTAAACCATATACTATTTATCTCTATATATTATATATATGGTACATAAAGGGTCAGATAGTGGTACATAAAGGGGTGGTACATAAGGGGACTGGTACATAAAGGGTGACATCCCTCTGAACAAGTATTGTTTCTTCTCAGAAAACTGGCTTAAGTGTCTTACTAAGCTTTAGACTTTGAGTTTCAGTGCAATCAATCTAAAATAAATTGGTCAAATTAAATAATAATTTGTAAAAAATAAACATTCTGCACAAATTCAATTATTTACTTTACCTGTGTGCATGAATCATTTCAGTCTTGATGGTTAGTGAACTATGTCAAAAGCACCATATCTATGAAACACTTGTATTTTGAATAGTGCAAGGTTCCACAGAAATAATGCTGATGATAATTCTACACGATGATGAATTACTAGATATATTTCTAAATTCCATTTCCACCAACAATTCGGTTATTCCACTACCAGTTCACATGCTTCATACACAGTTAAAAATAACACTATTGATATAATAATTCCACTCAACAACCGTGACAAATGTACTCATTTTTTCAACTTTTCGCAATTAAAATTGTCTTCTACTGTTATTGTTGTTGTTGTACTTTTGAAAGTAGTTCGAAAGATGGCGACTATTAACCCAGAGATTGATTTATGAAATAAATCGTCTGCTGATCCAGAGTGGGACTGTCCAATGGATTATGGTTTGAACAAAACATAAAATTATTGTTTTAGATATTAAAAACGATTATCGCCTTTGATTAAAGGATATAAAAACTCAAAGCAGACAAAAGGAAGTATAACACAAACCATCACATAAGCCCAAGCGGCTGGGAATTCCATATTATATTTCAAAAACGCCGCTCGACGTTTTTGACCTAAAAATAAATGTAGCTGAAAATCAGCTGACAAGTCACGTGGTACATGGTACCGTCATTTATTTTTGGCATAGAAATTACATTATTTCTAAAGAAAGAGATTTAGCTTGTTGAGCAAATAATTAATTGTCATTGAATATTTTTGATCAACCAATAAAATATACTTCATATTTAAATCAATATTTTTATTGGAAAATCACTTTTCACAAATACGAAGATGCGGTCGAAAACTGAAAGCCATCAGAAATCAAGATGGTTCAGACAAAAACAAGTGCTAGCGCTAAGAAAAGACTAAAAAACAAGAGATGCAAGGTACATGTGTAATAAAAGGGAAAGGATACTAGACATTGGTATTCAGTGTGATCGATGGAGAAGAGTTAAAGAAGCTACTGGGATTGAAAAGGACGAGAAAATGATGGAAATATTGATCGATGCGTAAGTCTTCGTCATAATTCATTTTCAGTTTGTGTGTCAAAGCAACTTTTCCGTTATTATTTTGCTACATAATGAACACGCTTTGACTTAAACACACACACACAAATCCTTTAAGTATAAAAGATTTGTTTTAGAAATGAAATATGTTTTTAAATTTCAGAACTACAGTCTACTTCTGAACTAGAGAGCTTCAACAATCATCTTTTGATGTATGCTCCAAAGCGAAATGCTTTCAGGTAAATAAAAAGTTCCATGTGTAAAGTGTTTCTTTTTTATTTCATGAACACATGCTTATTGAACAAAGGAATTTATGCTCTTTCTTTTTGAGAATTTACATTTTAATAATGTAAAAATGATGTACCCTTTGTGATAAGTCTCGTAATAAACTGCCTGAATGACTAAAATATGAATATTTTTAGCTCGGCTGTTTTCAAAGACAACCTGAGGTATTGTCATAGCCAGCTCGTCGTTGTCGTGTCGTCCGCCTGCGTCGTGCTAAAACTTTGACATTTTGCTCTACAATCAAAGTGCTTCCACCTACAACTTTGAAACTTCATATGTAGATGCTCCTTGATGAGTTCTACACGCCACAACCATTTTTGGATCTCTAGGTCAATGTCACTGTGGCCTCTAAAAAAAAAAATCTGACAAGCTTTCGAAGCCCAGCATGGCACCCATTATGCGGTGCTCTTGTTTCATCATGTGATAGTTAAATTATTTGTGAACAGGATTTTTGTATTTGTTCACAGGATGTTTAAACAACTAGTAGTAAATCAAGGAATGAATTCTGATAATGAATATGTCAAGTCATTGGTGTTGAATTAGTTCATATCTAGTGTAACATCATCAAGGTCCTAAAGGCAGATTTTCACATGAGTTGCGTTATATTTTCTGAGTTTCATTTCTAAAATTTTTTTTTTCAGCTATGCTGTTTATAGATGCAGGTGTCAGTTAGCAGCAATAGATTATTCAAAACACTTGAATCGTCCTGTTTTGTTGGACCAAGAAGGAAATTAGAGGTATTTATATTATTGTTTTTGCCCTGTATGTGTGTTTGTTTGTTTGTTTGCGTCAAACTTTAACATTTTGCCATAACTTTTGCAATATTGAAGATAGTAACTTCATATTTGGCATGCATGTGTATCTCATGGTGCTGCACATTTTGAGTGGTGAAAGGTCAAGGTCAAGATCATCCTTCAAGGTCAAAGGTAAAAAAAAACAAATTTAAGAGAAGTAATAAGCTTTAAAGAGTTCATCTGAAGCTGTCAAATGATAAAAAAAAAATCAAAGTGGCGCAGTAGGGGAGATAGTGTTTGTCAGAAACACATTTCCTGTTTTTATTAAATTTTGAATTGTAAAGATTTATTTACAGATTTATGTTTACTTTTTGAAAGTTTTTATTATTAACAATTCAACTGAATTAACAAACATGATGTATTTAAGCTCAAATTTGACACATTCATGTGATATGAATAATAAGTATACATTATGCAAACAATGCTCCTGGCATAAAATAACTACTCTAGCATGGTATGCACTGAATCAGTAAATTTATATTATGGCATATATATTGTCTATAGATCTTAATTCTCGGTTTTGATTTAGCAATTGTCATTTCATTTTTCCAAACATCATGTCAGTTATAAAACAATCTTTCAGGGAAAAGAGTGCACTCAAAAGCTGCTGGTAATTGGAGCACAAGACCTATGAAAAAACCCAAGGAGTATACATACATAACCAGTTTGATCACTGAAGTTACAAATGAATTCACCATAGGCAAGAAAAGAATAAGTGGCAAATGTGAACAGCTGTCTGAAGACCCCAGAAGAATTAGGTCAACTATAGCCCCTGTCACCCATCCACCTACATCGATACTTAGTGATCAGCATGTCTCTAGATTGAGAAAAGCGAAAAAAATGAATTGTTGCCCAAGACGTGTTTGATATTCATTTGAAATTGAGGCAGAAGTTAGATAACTATTAAGTTTCACATATTTAGTGTTAATATAATTTAAGAAGTGTTTTGAAAATGTACAATCTTACATTATGTTATAAATAATGAATGCTCTTGGTTGTACAATGCAATGACATTTTTCAGGAAGTTTTAATATTGAATTTAGCATAATTTATTTTTTTTTAAATATATTTTGTGCGATTTTTATCAATACATTTTTACACATATAAAGAACACAATTTTTCTTACAAAAAGTTTCTTTTTTTGTTTGATTATCGATACGTGTTTTTTATTGTCTTCTATATAGCCTGTATTTAATAAACCATTGTAGTCAATGTCTCTAAGCCTCTTATAATTGACCTTGAGAGTAGTTTCTTCTTTAATTATCGATACTATGAATGTGATAGTGTATCCAGATATGCCTCAGCAGTGCTCCAGCTAGAATTTGAAAAGGGCAGGGTGGCTTTTTTGTCAAAAGGGCACTTTCGACGCGCAGTATTTTGTGAAAAGGGCACTTTCGACGCGCAGTATTTTGTGAAAAGGGCACGTTCGAGCGCGCGAGTGTTTCTGGAATGCTTTCTATTGCATGTTAATTTATATGTTATAAATAATTGTATTATTCCCATTATTATTAAACCATTCAAATATAATGTCTACAATGAGGATTAAACTAATTACAATGTAATAAGAGATTTATGAATTATCATATGTAAAAAAAAAAAAAAAATTTTTTTTTTTTTTTTGAGGGGGGGGGGGCAGGGCGGAGGTTCGGGGGGGGCAGGGCGGAGGTTCGGGAGGGCAGGGCGTGGCGCCCTTCGATTTAGGCCTAGCTGGAGCACTGCCTCAGTGTTCTATTTAGACATTAACATTTAATACTTTTTAATGGCCATACTCATTTGAAATGCAAATCACCTAAATAATTAAATGCCAGCATCATACACTCGAACGAACTCCTGTCACATTTCTATATGCATGTATTGAGTTCGATCCATTTTTCAGATGAATATAATACAAAATTTGTAAAAAAAAATCAAACTTCCATGCATGGGCCAACAAGTTCTTATCACACTGAATAAAATACCTCAATTGTATATCAATTTAATAGATATGAAAGACTCGGCTGAGCTAAAATGTAGACGGTCTGCACAGGTTACTACATAAAGAAAGCACACAAGATACAAAACATGGTTGAACAATAATAAGATACTATTTTTCAAATTTTCAACAGCAACTTGTTGCTTTTTTATTGATTTCGAAATGTTTATTCATGCATTAGCATATGTCATAGTTTGAAATGTTATTTAAGAAACCTAATCTAACAAAATATCAAGTGTGAAACAAAATGACTCGAAATAAGTATAAACAAGGGCTGTTTGTAAAACTTGCATGCCCCCCATATGGGCTGTCAGTTGTAGTGGCAGCCATTGTGTGAATACGTTTTTTGTCACTGACCTTGACCTAGTGACCTGAATATCAATAGGGGTTGTCTGCCAGTCATTATCAATTTACCTATGAAGTTTCATGATCCTAGGCATAAGCTCTTGAGTTATCATCCGGAAACCATTTTATTGGTTCTAGTCACCTTGACCTTTGACCAAGTGACCTGAAAATCAATAGGGGTCATCTGTGAGTCATGATCAATGAACCTATGAAGTTTCATGATCCTAGGTGTAAGCGTTCTTGAGTTATCATCCGGAAACCATTCAGTGGACGGACGGACCGACATGAGCAAAATAACATACACCCTCTTCTTCGAAGGGGGGCATAATAAAAAAATCCAAATGCAAACTTAAAATTGAATACAAGCAAAAGATATAAAAAATCAGAATACAAACAGGTAATACACTATTGACTGTTTTTTATGAAAGGTCTTTTCAAGCAAACGTTACCATTTTCAAACTCATCCAAATTATCATTGAGACTAATCTTTTGACCAAATTTCATGAAGATTGGACAATAAATGTGGCCTGTAGAGTTTTAACAAGGCAAATGTAGAGGCTGCACGACGGACAAAAGGCGATCACAAAAGCTCATCATAAGCACATTGTGCTTAGGTGAGCTAAAAAGTGTAAAAATCAAACTATTAAGTTCAAACAAGAAAATAAAATACGTATACAAGAAATGAATTTTGATATTCAATTAGTTTATTTACATAGTATTTTTAAGAAATATGTCATTGCTTCTTTTATTTCTTTCATCTTACAATCCAGAGTACTCATGGCATTTCATTCAAATGACACCAAAGTAAGCATACAAATGTAAAAACTGCTGTGCAAGTTTTAATAATAAACTAGCACATTTCACACAAATTGGTATTTCAAAACAATATGCATAGAACTGAAAAATTCAAATGATTAAGCATAATTCTAATGATTTGCATAAATATAAATGTTTCAAAAAAGGAGCCAGAACAAAAAATAATCAAAACTAAGAAAGTTCTATGTCTGATAAATGAAAAAGAATAGCAACTAGGCTGTTTGTAAAACATGCATGCCCCCCATATGGGCTGTCAGTTGTAGTTGCAGCCATTGTGTGAATACGTTTTTTGTCACTGTGACCTTGACCTTTGACATAGTGACCTGAAAATTAATAGGGGTCATCTGTCAGTCATGATCAATGTACCCATGAAGTTTCATGATCCTAGGCCTAATTATTCTTGAGTTATCATCAGGAAACCATTTTACTATTTCGAGTCACTGTGAGCTTGACCTAGTGACCTGAAAATCAATAGGGGTCATCTGCCAGTCATTATCAATGTACCTATGAAGTTGCATGATCCTAGGCGTAAGCATTCTATAGACATCATCCGGAAACCATTTTATTGTTTCGAGTCACTGTGACCTTGACCTAGTGACCTGAAAATCTAAAGAGGTCATCTGCCAGTTATGATCAATTTACCTATGAAGTTTCAAGATCCTAGGCGTAAGCATTCTTGAGTTATCATCCGGAAACCGTTTTACTGTTTCTAGTCACTGACCATTGACCTAGTGACCTGAAAATCAATAGGGGTCATTTGCCAGTCATGATCACCAGTCATGATCAATGTACCTATGAAGTTTCATGATCCTAGGCCTTAACGTTCCTAAGTTATCATCTGGAAACCATCTGGTGGACGGACTGACGTGCAAAACAATAAACCCCCTCTTCTTTGAAGGGGGGCATAAATATGCAAAATTGTTAGAACACTGGGCCTTCACCTGGTATGAAGCCTGTATACTGGCCTGAAAGACTAAGAAACTTCTCCCTTATTAATTTAACACAACATGCTGGGACAGTTCTTCTGTCTCTAGCAGTCAGTTTCCCATGCATTAAAATGGTAAATTGTCTGTATGCAGCATGTCTGAACAATTTATAGACATCTTCTAGTGTCTCTGCATAAAAGGAAAACACATCTTGTCGATACTGCTGCTGACTGTAGAGGGTCATCCTATCCAGCACCGATAGAGTCATCTCCTACAAAGAAATTATTGCAGATTTTACTATAAATTTCTTGCAAATGTAACTCCAATGAGCAGTCAGTGAGACAGCACACTAGAATATATGAGCCTTGTTCTGAGAAAACTGGACATAATGCATGTGCGTAGTGTCATCCCAGAGTAGCCTGTGCAGTCCACACAGGCTCATCAGGGGCAACACCTTCCGCTTTTATGACATTTTTCGTTAAAATGTCTCTTCTTAGCAAAAAACCAATTTAGGCGGAAAGTGTCGTCCCTGCTTAGCCTGTACAGACTGCACAGGCTAAGCTGGGACAACACTTTACGCACATGCATTATGCCCAGTTTTCTCAGAATGCGACTCATATAAAGGGGTGGAAAGGTGTTGATGGTATCAATGCAATGGATCAATGGAGTACAAAAATTGAAATGGTATGCAAACTTAACAATTTTTAAGCAAAAAAAAGAATTCCTTTATTTACTCATGTAAAAACATAAATTGTATTGAATAAAATAGCAAGATGAGAAACAACAACACAATGTCTTAGAACTTAGCATCTTTGTTGGCATTAGCTGAAATTCATTTTAATAAGCCAATAATGATTCAGTAAATGATTTTCCCACATGACAAAATTGCCTTTATAGCAGGATTAATTTTTAAGATGGGATATTTAATAGGTTTGCATGGTGGAACATTATTGACCCATTACTTAGTCCTTGTTATAAACCAATATGACGCTGCAAAACTTCAGATATTCAGTTACAGAAACTCATAGGTAATCAATTAACCCTAAACATAAACTGATCTTGAGAGATTGGATATTAATAACTAGTGCATAACTGTCACTGAAATTCGATTATAAAATCCTCAGGGTAAAAATATGACCACATGAAATAAACTTATGATTATTTCAACATTTACCCTCAATAAAGTATTGACTTGATATCAAAATTTAAACAAGAGCACCGCCTTGCGGGTGCAGACCGCTCATCTATTTTCTTTTTAAAGGTGAAGGGACTCTCATTTTCAATCACAAAGGAGGGAGGGCTGGAGTGAAGAGGGGTGTATAGTGTGGGGTTGTGGACATTTATTACATTATCTTCCAAAAAAGCGGAAAAAAAAAATCGGGGGCGGGGGGGGGGGGGGTGGTGGGGAAGGGCGATGGGGGGGGATTTTTTGGGTGCGATGGTTGGACGGTTTTTCAAACATAACCGTTTAAAAAAAAAATTGGGGGGGGGGGTCGGGGTATAGTGTGAGGGTGTGGTGGTAATTTGTGAGATGATCTTAAAAAAAAAAAAAAAAATTGGGGGGGTGGGGTGGGGGTATAGTGTGAGGGTGTGGTGGTCATTTGTGAGATGATCTTAAAATAAAAAAAAAATAAAAAATAGGGGGGGGGGAGGGCACGGGGGGAGGGGGGGGGGAGGGCACGGGGGACGGTTTTGGTGGAGTCTATTGTGGTATGTCAGGTAAGAGTAGTTTCGTCAAAGTATCAATCAAATCTAATCATAAATAAAGAAGTAATGGCAATTTTAGCAAAATTTAATAATTTGACCTTGAGAGTCAAGGTCATTCAAAGGTCAAGGTAAAATTCAACTTGCCAGGTACAGTAACCTCATGATAGCATGAAAGTATTTGAAGTTTGAAAGCAATAGCCTTGATACTTAAGAAGTAAAGTGGATCGAAACACAAAATTTAACCATATATTAAAAGTTACTAAGTCAAAAAAGGGCCATAATTCCGTAACAATGACAACCAGAGTTATGCAACTTGTCCTTTTACTGTACCCTTATGATAGTTTTTGAGTGTTCCAAGTATGAAAGCAATATCTATGATACTTTAGGGGTAAAGTGGACCAAAACATAAATCTTAACCAAATTTTCAATTTTCTAAGTATAAAGGGCCCATAATTCCGTCCAAATGCCAGTCAGAGTTACATAACTTTGCCTGCACGGTCCCCTTATGATAGTTAATAAGTGTTGCAAGTATGAAAGCAATAGCTTTGATACTGTAGGAATAAAGTGGACCTAAACACAAAACTTAATCAAATTTTCAATTTTCTAAGTATAAAAAGGGCACATAATTCTGTCAAAATGCCAGTCAGAGTTACATTACTTTGCCTGCACAGTCCCCTTATGAAAGTTAGTAAGTGTTGCAAGTATGAAAGCAATAGCTTTGATGCTTAAGGAATAAAATGGACCTAAACACAAAACTTAACCAAAATTTTCAATTTTCTAAGTATAAAAAGGGCACATAATTCTGTCAAAATGCATGCCAGAGTTATCTTACTTTGCCTGCCCAGTCCCCTCATGATAGTAAGTAAGTGTAACAAGTTTGAATGCAATAGCATTGATACTCACTGAGAAAAGTGGACCTAAACGCAAAACTTAACCAAAATTTTCAATTTTCTAAGTATAAAAAGGGCACATAATTCTGTCAAAATGCACGCCAGAGTTATCTAACTTTGCCTGCCCAGTCCCCTCATGATAGTAAGTAAGTGTACCAAGTTTGAATGCAATAGCATTGATACTTTCTGAGAAAAGTGGACCTAAACGCAAAACTTAACCGGACGCCAACGCCAACGCCGACGCCAAGGTGATGACAATAGCTCATAATTTAAAAAAAAAAAATAGATGAGCTAAAAACAGCACTAAATGATATTAAAGCAAATTCTAGTGAGTCTGTGCAAAAAAGCTTTATTTTTGACAATGTTTAAATAAAAATCTACATTGCCACAGAAAATTTTAGGGAAGTGAACACAACAATAACTTGCAGTTTTTTTGTGAAAAAATAAGTCTCCCTCACAAAGTTCTTCATGAGCAAAATGGCCAGTTTTCTATTAGAGTCTCAAACAAACTAGGTGTAAGGAGCAGAATTTATGGTGAACAAATAACTAGGTATTTGGCATAGAACATTATTGGAAATGACTTCAGTGATACTGAAATTATACTTAATACAGTGCTACCTTTCCAAAGTAGCCCTTACTTAAGGGCAAGAATGGGGGAGACATAATGATCAAATGATTGTTTAATTATGTATTGTTATTATTCCCATCTACATGCATGCTTATTAATCTGTTATGAGCTTTAAACTAGAACTCTTCTGTCTATATTTTCAACAAACACGAAAAACCTTAGATTTTTTTTCTTGTTCTTCATGGACATAACAGCGCCCTTTCACTTTCTTACTTCCTCTTTTCCTTCCCTTTCATTTGGTTCTTAAATCATCCTAAAAAAGATTTAACATGTTTGAAAAAAATACATGATTAAAATTCAATTAGCATGTCCAAACATATACAAAGTTGTAAGGTATGCATTTCAGGTATGTTGTTGTTTCAAGTTTATCTTACGAGTAACTTCATATCATATGGACTGCATAGAATGTGTTTTCATATAATACTGTAAATGAACGAACGGACAAACGAAGGAGCGAAAAAAATGAAAGATGCATTTTAAACAGCACTGACACTTTTGATTATGCATGAACTGACTTTTTAGGATTTAAAACAGCCATACCACTCTATTGATTATTCGACAAGAAACATTTTCAGTACTATGTATATATGTTTCTCTAAAACACAGAGAGGAAACAGTAAAATTATGATTTTATAAATAATTGTAATTCAAATTATTTAAGTTACCTCTCTCTCACTGAGTGTTTCTCCTTCAGACTCATCAGAACTTGAAGAAACAAAAGCCAGTACAGGTTCCTAAATATAAATAAACATCCAGGAGTTACATTTTGCAATGCAACAAATATAAATAGCCAAGTAATAAGATATAAATAAATAACACCTCATCAGAAAAAGATGTAGAAGTTTGGACTTCCAACTTTATCAGGTAGTGAAAGTTTGTTACAAGTTTGTATTTCCAAGAAAACCTTATAAAGATATGAAGTATAATTAGTGCAAATATTCTGCTGTGATCATTTATAAAAGTGTTATGTTGAAATAAACAAAAATTTAATATAAGCACCCACTTAGTTCCAGGTGAATCACTTAAAAGATGAGGTTAAATGTTAGAAGGAGAAGTATAAAATATAACTCACTAACTGCACCCAATCATCAAATAAAAGCAATCTTACATTGTCAGACGTGCTATGGTGTTCCAATGTCCCCTTAGTTGTTGTTGCTAATGTATCAACTTTCTGGCAGGACGTTTTCCTTTACCCTTCTGTAGACTTGAATCCTGAGTGTAACAAATAAAACATCATGCATTTGATAAAAACCAAGTAATGCAGAAAATCTAATAAATAAGAGCAAAAAGAGTAACCCTAAAATGACAAAATCATGATGTCAATGTCATGACCTAACCACATGAGTTGTAGTGCATTTCTTGATTTACTACATGTTATTTGCAACCACAGCCTACATCCACAGATTTCAGACCTAAATATTGTGAAGAAAAGCAAAAAGTCCTACAATACTAAGCCAAGGTTGCTGTTCAACTCTCAGGCCTTTACAATAATAGTTCTAACTTGTAAATCATAATGAGTTATAGTCAAACCTGCATTTATCAACACAGAGCGGACAAGGGTGATATTATTATTTCTTCTTAGTTCGGCTGGTCACAAATAGATATACATAATTCACTATACCCCTCCGGTTGACCAGGTGGGAGAATTTATCAAATAACTGGCATATAATTAAAATGTGTACACACAACAGCATTAAAATTAATTTACTGAATCTGTGTCCTGAAAATACAACAACATTCTCTTAGATGGCTGTCTCACACGTTTACTTCTTCTCATCTCTCCCTCTGTTTTGGCCTAAATAAAAACATAAACACAAATTGAAATACACTGACTTTTTTGTGCTTTAGGATCTGGGTACAAATTTACTGTGGAAGAATCCACTAGCTTCTATAAGCAAAATTTAAAAGTTAATGAAAAACGTACATTGCAAAATAAACTACACACAATTCAAAAGTCAAAACGAGAAAATCATAAAATCAAAATACGTTAAATTGATTCTCATGTTCATGCATTCGAGTCGTTTACTAAGTACTATCGTCTAATTTGTAAACCAGCGACATTTAGCATCGAATTGCAAGGTAAAGACCAACAATTCGCTACCATTCAACGGCAGATAAACTCATCTTGTTGAATTAAATAAAATCAGATCGGAATCTTAATAAATTATATTTTATTAAATCAATAAAACCATATTTTCTTACTGGTTCGCTCATTGTAGATTTCGAAGCCTCCGCCATTTTGGGCAGGTATAAAACCCGGAACTATCCGGAAATCTTTATGGTAAAACCCGGAACCGATATAAATGGTTATAACTTCATTATTATTCGTCCGATATTAATTATAATGGTACCGTTGTAAAGAAGATCCTCTACAGATTCTAACCATATCAAAATATTTTATGGCAGGGTCGTAGTCGGCCTGTAAATCGCGGACAAAGTCGGCCTGTTTTAACGTTTTTTTTACACACGCAAATGCCGAAAAGAAAACCCGGAACCGATATAAATGGTTATAACTTCATTATTATTCGTCCGATATTAATTATAATGGTACCGTTGTAAAGAAGATCCTCTGAAGATTCTAACCATATCAAAATATTTTATGGCAGGGTCGTAGTCGGCCTGCAAATCGCGGACAAAGTCGGCCTGTTTTAACGTTTTTTTTTTACACACGCAAATGCCGAGAAGAAAACCCGGAACCGATATAAATGGTTATAACTTCATTATTATTCGTCCGATATTAATTATAATGGTACCGTTGTAAAGAAGATTCTCTACAGATTCTAACCATATAAAAATATTTTATGGCAGGGTCGTAGTCGGCCTGTAAATCGCGGACAAAGTCGGCCTGTTTTAACGTTTTTTTTTACACACGCAAATGCCGAAAAGAAAACCCGGAACCGATATAAATGGTTATAACTTCATTATTATTCGTCCGATATTAATTATAATGGTACCGTTGTAAAGAAGATCCTCTACAGATTCTAACCATATCAAAATATGTTATGGCAGGGTCGTAGTCGGCCTGCAAATCGCGGACAAAGTCGGCCTGTTTTAACGTTTTTTTTTACACACGCAAATGCCGAGAAGAAAACCCGGAACCGATATAAATGGTTATAACTTCATTATTATTCGTCCGATATTAATTATAATGGTACCGTTGTAAAGAAGATCCTCTGAAGATTCTAACCATATCAAAATATTTTATGGCAGGGTCGTAGTCGGCCTGCAAATCGCGGACAAAGTCGGCCTGTTTTAACGTTTTTTTTTACACACGCAAATGCCGAGAAGAAAACCCGGAACCGATATAAATGGTTATAACTTCATTATTATTCGTCCGATATTAATTATAATGGTACCGTTGTAAAGAAGATCCTCTACAGATTCTAACCATATAAAAATATTTTATGGCAGGGTCGTAGTCGGCCTGTAAATCGCGGACAAAGTCGGCCTGTTTTAACGTTTTTTTTTACACACGCAAATGCCGAAAAGAAAACCCGGAACCGATATAAATGGTTATAACTTCATTATTATTCGTCCGATATTAATTATAATGGTACCGTTGTAAAGAAGATCCTCTACAGATTCTAACCATATCAAAATATTTTATGGCAGGGTCGTAGTCGGCCTGCAAATCGCGGACAAAGTCGGCCTGTTTTAACGTTTTTTTTTACACACGCAAATGCCGAGAAGAAAACCCGGAACCGATATAAATGGTTATAACTTCATTATTATTCGTCCGATATTAATTATAATGGTACCGTTGTAAAGAAGATCCTCTACAGATTCTAACCATATCAAAATATTTTATGGCAGGGTCGTAGTCGGCCTGTAAATTGCGGACAAAGTTGGCCTGTTTTAACGGTTTTTTTTACACACGCAAATGCCGAGAAAAAAACCCGGAACCGATATAAATGGTTATAACTTCATTATTATTCGTCCGATATTAATTATAATGGTACCGTTGTAAAGAAGATCCTCTACAGATTCTTACCATATCAAAATATTTTATGGCAGGGTCGTAGTCGGCCTGTAAATCGCGGACAAAGTCGGCCTGTTTTAACGGTTTTTTTTACACACGCAAATGCCGTAAAGAAAACCCGGAACCGATATAAATGGTTATAACTTCATTATTATCCGTCCGATATTAATTATAATGGTACCGTTGTAAAGAAGATCCTCTACAGATTCTAACCATATCAAAATATTTTATGGCAGGGTCGTAGTCTGCCTGTAAATCGCGGACAAAGTCGGCCTGTTTTAACGGGTTTTTTTACACACGCAAATGCCGTAAAGAAAACCCGGAACCGATATAAATGGTTATAAATGCATTATTATTCGTCCGATATTAATTATAATGGTACCGTTGTAAAGAAGATCCTCTACATTTTCTAACCATATGAAAATATTTTATGGCAGGATCGTAGTCGGCCTGTAAATCGCGGACAAAGTCGGCCTGTTTTAACGGTTTTTCTACACACGCAAATGCCGTAAAGAAAACCAGGAACCGATATACACTTCAACACCGTTATTTCGAAGTCGTCGGGTCCGTTAAAAAAACTTCGGATTAACGATAATTCGAAATAAACATTTGACAGACGACTTCTGAGGATTCTGTAATAATAAAACGTTGTGGAATTCGCATGGTTCAGTTAAACGCTACTATTAATAATTGTTTACTTAAAAAAAGTAAACTAGTCAGATTGCAATAGATTTCTACTTGTAACAAACGAAGGAATAAAACGATTCTTGTTCTTCTTTTTATGTTTTCTCTAAGTACATAACATGTTTAATATAATGAATATGCGCTAATTATCTGAACATATAAAATATAACGAATAGCACAAATTATCAGACCATATAAAATATAACGAATACCACAAATTGTCATACATGTAAATACAGATGAATACATTTTTTGGAAATGAATTAACGGATTAAAGAACCGTAACAAACGGTAAAAGAAAGTAACAAACGGGGGAATATAACGATTCTTTTTCTTGTTTCTATTTTTCTCTATTTACAGAACATATAAAATAAAACGAATAGCACAAATAATCAGACATACATACATATGAAAACATTTTCGGAAATGAATTAACCTTTCTTTTTTTAAATAATACGCAATGTCTCTGTGAACACCGGCGTTCGCGCAGACGACAAAGGTGTAATTATCGGCTTTTGACGCGCCACGACAAAGGTGTGAAATTACGCTCAGTATTTTGCAGTTTTGACTTCGGATTAAAGATTGATAATTAGGTGCGAATTATAGTGTTGGGACCGACAGAATCACTTCGAATTAACGATTTCTTCGGTTTAACGAAGTTCGGATTAAAAATGAAATTTTACGTTAAACAAAGAAGAACCAAAATCGGGACCGGAAAAATACTTCGAAATAACGGTGACTTCGGATTATCGGTGTTCGAAATAACGGTGTTGAAGTGTAAATGGTTATAAATGCATTATTATTCGTCCGATATTAATTGTAATGGTACCGTTGTAAAGAAGTTCCTCTACAGTTTCTAATAATATATAAAATAGTTTATGGCAGGGTCAGAGTCGGCCTGTAAATCGCGGACAAAGTCGGCCTGTTTTAACGGGGGTTTTTTACACACGCAAATGCCGTAAAGAAAACCCTGAAAAGGAAAAAGGGAATTATAAAAACATTATTATTAATTCGATATTAATTATAATGGTATCGTTGCAAAGAAGAACCTCCACAGTTTCTAACCATGTTAAAATATTTTATGGCAGGGTCAGTGCCAACCTGTAAATCGCGGTCAAAATTGACCGAAAAATACCGTTTTGTTTTTGTACACAAAACAATGTCTTGAGGAAAACACGTAAAAGCTAAAAGGGGCTATAAAAGCATCCTTTTTCTAACCGACCATACATTTTTGGTACCGTTGTTATGGTTTTCTTCCACTGTTTCTAAATATGTAAAAAAAATTGTGAGAAAGCATAATATGAAATAAGGCGATGCATCAAAGCGAGCTCAATTAATCTGTAATAGAAGAAACCACGGACTCTAGATGACAATATATAATATACGCACCGTGAAGAAACTAACTCACAACTTATATACAGAAAATATTTGAATTAAATCATTAAAGGCACTTCTAGCAGAAGAACCTGGAGTTCGTAAAGACTTTTATTAAAAAGTAAGGAAATGAACTTTCAATTATTACTTTAATCAGCAATTCAACAACAAACGGGCCATATTAAAGGGTTTCATGTGACCTAATGAACTGAACTGTTAGCCCAAAAACCCCGCCCAAAACAGATTGTCATCCTATTCGTTGCCATCCTTGCAACCACAATTTACCTACGAAGGTCAGATCGGGATTCGAACCCGAAACCACCCATTAGCCATCTAAATAAGATATGATTCCGGCCTGGGTTGCTCTACCAATTAAGCTATTCTGACCTTTTGAAAAATATATGGGTAAACTGCAATTCTGTTGAATAGCATGATTAACTTGCTTAGAAAAACGTTTCCAAAGAATTACATGTACATTTCATTGAAATTGTTTTATGATTTAGAACGATATATATGCAGTTTAAAAGGTCACACGAGGCAATGTTTGAAAAGCCCACAAAAGCTTCCGTTTGTAAAATGGTGATAATTTGCCGACCGTGTAGTTCATATAAACCCTTATTTTGCACAAATCGGGAAGAAACATTTATGGATCGAAAACCAACTGCAGATAAGAGCAACATAACAGTCCTTGTAACTAAGTAACTTTTTTGTTTTAAAATCGCACAAAAGCTGCTGTTTGTAAAATAGATAAAATCACCTTATGTCGGCACACATCTGAAGTATATATGGTTCGAATACCATCTGCGGATAAGAGCAACTAAACAGTCCGGGGTAATTGCACTTTACCGGTACGCACTATAACCCAAGCCCTTATAATTAGTGTTTAGTTGCGCAAATTTCGGAATCCATGATGGCAGCGTACCGGTAAAGTGCAATATAGCCAACATAAATAAGGAGTAAAAGCGGGACTGCACGATTTGTGTCAAATATGTTAATCAGCAATTAAACAACAAACAGGCCATATTAAACGGTTTCATGTGACTAGACGAACTGATGAACTGAACGGTTAGCCCAAAACCCCGCCGAAAACAAATTGTCACACTATCCGTTTCCAGCCTTGCAACCACAAGTTTACCTACGAAGTTCAGATCGGGATTCGAACCCGAACCCACCCATGAGCCATCTAATGATACCGGCCTGGGTTGCTCTACCAATTAAGCTATCTGACCTTTTGAAAAATATGTAGGTAAACTGCAATTCTGTATAATAGCATGAATGACTTGCTCAGCAAAAGTTTACAGTTATTCGCACATCCCTGCTCATAGCAAAACACAATTGACTAACATAAAATCTTTTTCCGTAAATTTATAAATCTTTAATCGAAACATCTTCATTCATTTTCATAAGATAATGTTTTATTAATTTTGCATTGCCTTGTGGCTTTACATTTAAATTAGGAGATTTGTGACGTATATCGTGTGTGGTCATTTCAGTGACGAAAAAAACTAGTTTAACCTCAAAATATTTAACATACAGTCCACACAGGCTAAACAGGGTCGACACTCTTCGCTGTTATGACATTTTTCGTTTAAATGAAGTCTCTTCTTAGCAAAGATACCATTAAGGCGGAAAGTGTCGTCCCTCATAAGCCTGTGCGAACTGCACAGGCTAATCTGGGACGACACTGTACGCACATGCATTATGCCCAGTTTTCTCAGAATACGACACATAGTTTAAACGCATTTTCGATAGAATTAGCGACGACATATGAACGTGGTTTGTTTTTAACAGTTAATTATTTATTCAAAGCATCATCAAATGCAAAACGTATTTAGGATTGTTTGTTTGTCATGCATTATTGTAAACTTCGATAAGATTAAAAAAAGAGCATACATGTGTATGTGGTTAAAAAAAATTAAGATAAATTGAAAGAGAGCATAATGTGGATGTGCATTTCGTTTGACTCTCTGGATTTTAATGACAAGTCGGACGTGGCATTTTAGTTAACAGTAAAATATTTGTTAAAAATTCGAACGAGCCCAAAACGCATTTTGGATCTTGTGTTTGTCATGCATACTAGAAAACTTCCATAGGCATAAAATAACTCGCTTCTACGTGATCGCGGGTTTGTAAAAAAAAAATGGTCAGAATGGTTAGCGTTCGAAACAAACGTTATCAATAATGGTGTGGTTTAAATTAAATTTCGAAAAAGTGACGGCAGTACAAAAATGGTTGTGCATATCATTGTAAATATACCTTTAGACTTTTTTTCATTGTATATTCGGAGTCCAATGCAATCAATGACGATTTGTCCAGTATACTTATTGAATTATCTGTCTATTTGTAAATCCAGTATGAAATTTATCAAACCCATTTTGATACTTAAAATACTTTCAAATATATATGCATTTAAATACAAGCAAAGTTCGGATTTCAATACACATATCTATACTTAGATTCTCAAAACCATACCCATATCAGTAATTTTAGTCGAAAAACTCAACCCATATCCGATTTTTCGTCATTTAAAGTCAAAAGTTTCAATTGGTTGCATCAAAATATCACTCACTACAAGTTGGTTTTTAACTACTTCAAAAAATGAAAATGCCCCTTTAATTGACTATAGAGGATTTGACACCATTGAGTTAATGCTGTTAGTACAGATGACATAATAGTTTCAGATTTTAATTCGCACCGTTCGCTTAACTCAACGTTCAATGGCACGCGAACTTATTATTGTAACTAATGCAAGCTAAAAATAATATGTGAATATTTTCTAAAAAAACCACTATCCTGCGAAAATGGATCCTATTTAATTGTGGTTCCCTCTTATGTTGTCCGTCGACTTTAAGAATAATGTGTCAGTAATAAAAGTATTGTACATATTCACATGCTTTGTAATAAATGAAAGATGCAAATGTGTCCAATTCATCTTTTTCAGTGCGCTTAATGTAGCTTCTTTAATATCCAACTTAATTAGCGCCGTCTTTATTAAGGCTATGTCTATTTTAAGAACAGATTACGGGGCGCCTAGATTACAGTGAAGTTTATACTAATGTGCAACAATGATGTGGGTCCACTCTCGTTGTTTATTTTATATGTACATAACAATTTGGCAATAAATGACATCAGTTATTTTCAGTAAATCCAATTTGTTCATAACAGTAGCCAGGTGCCTGAGATAGAGCTGATAAATAGGGATAACCACAGCAGGTGGCTAATACACAGTGTAGACTTCCCCTGTTTTATTATTGGAATTGTTTTTTATCTGATTGGCATTTATGAAGTGTATTAATTCGGGTCTGTTGGCGATCATTTTATGTGCAAAACTGTGTTTCTTACTGACTTTCAATCGTTATGCTTTTAAACACAATTTCATGAAACCATTTAATTAAATACATTGGCGCGTTGGAACATGAATTATAAATCAAGCTGAGTGGTATCAGTTTTTAAATCGCATAACTCGCTTAAATCAACGTTCAATATCACGCACGCTTAACAAAATTATAAAAACATCACGTGATTCATTATATTGGTTTAAAAAAGTATGTACACATATGATATGTATTGTTATATTTTGTTTTTGTTTTTAATCAACAAGAAAAAATAAAAACATTGTCATATATATAGCGCTTTACCTTTGCAAAATTCTACATTACATAAAGAAGTATCGTATTTGTTAAAGTGAACATGCTTGACATATTTATAATGCATTATTACAAGTAATATAGTGCACACGGAATTTGACCTTTAACTTTATGCAATCCACATTTTTAAGCGTCGTATTGTAACAGTAGCAGACAACAGGCATCAGGTTAATAAGAATAACTGATGTATTTATAGAACGTGAATAAAATCACCAAGTAACATGTTTTGAAATTACAAATAATAGTATAACATTATTCATCTATCAATGGTCATTAAAAGCTATGTTTAAAAGCAAATAATATCAAAATGTTTGCCGAAATAAACAATTGTGCTGTGTTTGTGTCACGCTCTATTGGTATTTAAGTCGGTCCATACAATCACCGAAAAGCACCGAAAGGCACTCAATTTCTCTCTCTATATATGCAATATATCGTTTCTAGCGTGTGTTAACGGGTTTAATTAGTTATTAATGGTTATATGAATGTATGTCTATACTACATTTTGCCCAAAATTGGATTAATATCGGCAATATACCGACCGAATAGCAATTCATGTGAAGATCGAAAAGCAATCAATTTCTTGTATATAAATGAAAAATTGCGTTTCTATTGTGTGTAACGGATTAAATGAGTTATAAATGGTTATATTTTATGCATACTTATACTACCTTTTGTTTATTATGATGTATTAATGCCCAAAATTGGATAAATATCGGCAATATACCGCCCGAAAAGCACTTCATGTGACGACCGAAAAGCACTCAATTTCTTGCTATATATATGAAAACTTGCGTTTCTATTGTGTGTAAACGGACTAAATTAGTTATAAATGGTTATATGTCATGCATATTTATACTACCTTGTGTTTATTATGATGTATTAATGCCCAAAATTGGATAAATATCGGCAATATACCGACCGAAAAGCACTTCATGTGAAGACCGAAAAGCACTCGATTTCTCGCAATATATATGCAAAAATGCGTTTCTATTGTGTGTTAATGGACTAAATTAGATAAAAATGGTTATATTTCATGCATATTTATACTACCTTGTGTTTATTATGATGTATTAATGCCCCATATTGGATAAATATCGGCAATATACCGACCGAAAAGCACTTCATGTGAAGACCGAAAAGCACTCCCGCGACAGCACAGAATCACCGAAAAGCACTCAATTTCTTCATATTTACATGAAAGTAAGCCATAAGTGCCGTTTATAATGGATTGAAAACATGTTCGTATTAATTAAGTCATTAATCACTTCGTTAAATATTGATTTAAGTGTAAAGATCACGCACAATAGTATTTTTATTTGCAACCGAAAAGCACTATCGCGCCAGCATAGAATCACCGAAAAGCACTCAATTATTCTATATATACATGAAAGTAAACTATAAGGGCCGATTTTAATGGAGTGAAAAAATGTACATATTTATTTAGTCAATAATGACTTCGTTAAATGTTGATTTAAGTATAAAAATAAAAAAGGCAGTTCTTCTTTTCATTTGCATCAAATTAAAGGTTAAAGACCGAATGTTTAAAAAAAAACTGCTATTTTATGAATATATATCAAGCACGTACACTTAACCAAAAAATACGATATTTCTTTATTTAATGTAGAATTTTGAAAAAGTTAAGCGCTTTATACATAACAATGCTTCTTTCTGGTACTTCTTGAGTAAATAAACAACAATGTACAGCATATTATATTTGTACATAATTTATAAAAAGAACTATGCGCGTCCCATTGAACGTTGAGTTAAGCGAGAGTTGAGAATTAAATTACACATTCATTGTTTCATTATTTCTTTTTTAAATTGAAATGATTAAAAAATTAAGTCAGAAAACCAGCTTTTCTGCATTAAATGACCTTTAACAAAACGCCATCAGACCCGAATGAATACACGTCATTTATTCCAAGCAGGTAAATAACAAATACTATAATAAAACAGGGGAAGTCTACACTGTGTATAAGCAACCTGCTGTGGGTATCGTATCAGCTCAATACACAGGAACATGGTCATAATGGCTACTGTACTGGAAAAATTGGATTTACAGTCAAAATAACCAATTTCGTTTAAGTCTACACTGTGTATTAGCAACTTGCTGTGGTGATCTTATCAGCTCAATACACAGGAACATGGCTACTGTACGGAAAAAAATGGATTTACAGCCAAAATAACTGATTTCATTTATTGCTGAAGTGGTGTGTATTTAAATTAACAACGAGCATTGATCCACCTCACCGTTGCACATTATATTAAATTAATTAATTTAATGAACTAATTAAAGGCGGCGCTAATAAAGTGTGAAGGTGGAAATTAAGAAATAAGATATATTTTCGCATGACACTGAATACACACGATACATGGATAAAATATAAATAAGACACATTTGAATCTTTCATTTCTCCAACAAAATAGCACGTAGTCACATATATAAGATAGCTTAAAGACCAGAAAACAATATAAGTTAGACACATTTGCATCTTACATATCTTAAAAAAAACAAACATGTGAATCTAAAGCAATACATTTATTACTGACACTACCTATTCTATATGTTGGCGGACAGCATAAGTTCAAAGAAGGAACCACAATTAAATAAGATCCATTTTCGAATGATAATGATTGTATAGCAAAAAGTCATATATTAATTCTAGCTAAACTTGCATTAGTTAAAATAATTGTGTTCATTAAGTTCACATCAATCTGTTCTGTAAAAAGAGATAGAACAGATTAAAGACGGCGCTAATAAAGTGTGAAAGTGCGCGTGCCTTTGAACGTTGAGTTAAGCGAGAGGTGCGAATGAAATTACACATAATTAAAAACTGATACTATTGTGTCACCTTGCATTGTGCTAACATCAATAACTCAAAAGTGTCTCGATGCTCGCGCAATAAATGGTTTTAATGGAACCATTAAAATCGCTATTATTAATACAAAGCACATTAACTAAAATTCATGCTGCAATTTCTATTTAAGAGTTTCACGTCAATTAGAAAAACATTTACATCAATTTACGTATAAGATGATAAACAGCATGAAGTGCTTTTCGGTTGGTACATTGCCGATATATTTATAACTTGCTACCAGTTGATTATAACTATATATTTTATTTGATATTTTACATGACTGTCTTAGTCCTCTAAGCCGAAATGATCCGTAAACTAAAAAAGTTTCTTTGTGTCGTATTACTTAAACTAAATTTTGATTCACATCGTGCATCGAATCATTTCTGTCGGTCATGTCGGTTGATATTCATTATTTTTCTGGGATTGTTTTAGTATAATGCTGCTGCATTTGCAAATATAACAGAATTGTTTATTTTTGACTTAAGCATGTGAAGCTCATCGTTATTAACATACATATAAATAACAGCATGCGTTGAAGTACACACAAAAACACACATAATTTTAAAGAATAAATAATCTAAATAAACACGAAATATATTTCGTGAACATATTTCGTGAGAATGGTACATGGATGGGTTTAATACACAGTGGTCACACAATGTTATGCATATAGGTTTACAAAAATATAGATACAGTTACATATTTCTGACCTTATTTTTTTGTGTGAAAAATGTACTTCTATTTAACACTACATATATATGACATTTTCTCTTATTTTAAAGCATGTTAAACAATACATGGCTAGCTTTCTTAATACAGCTTTGTTTGTGCTATTAAGTAGTTTAATAAACATGAACATATTCGGTCGGATTCTATAATATTTCGGAATTAATGCATTCCTAACATCATTATAATAAGGACATTTAAGAACAAAGTGAAATTCATCCTCGATGTCATTTAGGTTACATAATATACATTTGCGTTGATCTCTGTCAATAAGTGTATATTCAGTTATTATCCTTTATAAAAGTGCGGCTCGTGTGAATTTGTGAATAGCAGAAGCATTTGTCTGCTTAATTAAGATCCGTGTTAGTGTTCGTGTGTCGTATGAATAGATATCGTTGCAGGAAATTACAATGATCCGTAAATTTAAGATCTGTACAGTATTGACGAAATCAGAATGAAGTATCTGGCTTATTTGGTATTTTTCCACACATGTTTTTCTTAACTTTTTAGCCGGATTTTTTTCGAAAAAATCTCGGCTTATAGATTGATGTTGTCGGGCGGGCGGGGGGGCGGGCGGGCGGGCGGGCGGGCGGGGTGGCGGCGTGCTCGAAAATGTTAAAGTTCTTATTTCATGGTATAACTTTGGTATGCTTGGACCTAGAGTCTTCAAACTTGACATGAAGGTTGGCCAGGATTAACAGATGACCACTGGTCATTTCAAGGTCATTCATTTGAAGGTCAAGGTCACTGTGACCTTCAATATAAAAAATGTTAAAGTTCTTATAACTTTGGTATGCTTGGACCTAGAGTCTTGAAACTTGACATGAAGGTTGGCCATAACTAGTTAGTAACCACTGGTCATTTCAAGGTCATTCATTTGAAGGTCAAGGTCACTGTGACCTTGAATGTAAAAATGTTAAAGTTCTTATTTCATGGTATAACTTTGGTATGCTTGGACCTAGAATCTTCAAACTTGACATGAAGGTTGGCCAGGATTAACAGATGACCACTGGTCATTTCAAGGTCATTCATTTGAAGGTGAAGGTCACTGTGACCTTCAATATAAAAATGTTAAAGTTGTTATAACTTTGGTATGCCTGGACCTAGAGTCTTGAAACTTGACATGAAGGTTGGCCAGAACTAGTAAGTAACCACTGGACATTTCAAGGTCATTCATTTGAAGGTCAAGGTCACTGTGACCTTGAATGTAAAAATGTTAAAGTTGTTATAACTTTGGTATGCTTGGACCTAGAGTCTTGAAACTTGACATGAAGGTTGGCCAGAACTAGTAAGTAACCACTGGACATTTCAAGGTCATTCATTTGAAGGTCAAGGTCACTGTGACCTTGAATGTAAAAATGTTAAAGTTCTTATTTCATGTTATAACTTTGGTATGCTTGTACCTAGAGTCTTCAAACTTGAAATAAAGATTGGCCAGTACTAGAAGATGACCACTGGTCATTTCAATGTCATTCATTTGAAGGTCAAGGTCACTGTGACCTTAAATGTTAAAATGTTAAAATTGTTATAACTTTGGTATGCTTGGACATAGAGTCTTCAAACTTGACATGAAGGTTTGCAAGCACACTTAGATGACCACTGGTCATTTCAAGGTCATTCATTCTAAGGTCAAGGTCACTGTGACCTTGAATGTAAAAATGTTAAAGTTCTTATAACTTTGGTAGGTAAAAATGTTAAAGTTCTTATTCCATGTTATAACTTTGGTATGCTTGTACCTAGAGTCTTCAAACTTGACATAAAGGTTGGCCAGTACTAGAAGATCACCACTGCTCATTTCAATGTCATTCATTTGAAGGTCAAGGTCACTGTGACCTTCAATGTTAAAATGTTAAAATTGTTATAACTTTGGTATGCTTGGACCTAGAATCTCAAACTTGACGTAAAGGTTTGCAAGCACACTTAGATGACCACTGGTCATTTCAAGGTCATTCATTTCAATGTCATTCATTTGAAGGTCAAGGTCACTGTGAACTTAAATGTTAAAATGTTAAAATTGTTGTTACTTTGGTATGCTTGGACCTAGAATCTCAAACTTGACGTAAAGGTTTGCAAGCACACTTAGATGACCACTGGTCATTTCAAGGTCATTCATTTGAAGGTCGAGGTCACTGTGACCTTGGATGTAAATATGTTAAAGTTGTTAATACTTTGGTATGCTTAGACCTAGAGTCTTCAAACTTGTAAATATTTGTGACCTTAAATGTTATTGTTGTTCATGTATATGCATGAATTCAAAACATAACACAAGGTTTGCTCATGCCTTGAAAAGTACTTACATTTCATTTTGACCTTTGAACAATATTTCAGTAATTTAAGTATTGCATTGACAAAAACACGAAAGGTACTTTCCTGTCATTTAAATCAAAAATCCGGCTTCAATGCGGTCATCTCCGACCGCGGAACTCTTGTATTTAATTTAAATCCGTTTATAGGAACTCTATATATATATATAGCGAGAAATTGAGTGCTTTTCGGTCTTCACAGGAAAAGCATTTCGGTCGGTATATTGCCGATATTTATCCAATTTTGTAGTATAGACATACAATCATATAACCATTAATTAACTAATTAAACCCGTTAACACACACTAGAAACGATAAATTGCATATATATAGCGAGAAATTGAGTGTATTTTCGGTGCTTTTCGGTGCTATTCGATGCTTTTCGGTACTTTGCGGTGATTGTATGCACCCGTAAATAACTATGTATAGACATCGTGAACAATACATAGTGAGCAATCTACCCATATATACAATATATAATCATATCATAATATATATATATATATATATATATATATATATATATATATATATATATATATATATATATATATATATATATATATATATATATATATATATATGTACTGTGCACGGTACTTACCGAAAAGAAAGGCGCAACTTCAATAACGTCCCTCTCGTACATAAACTGGAGCGTTTTATATCCAGAATACGAGAACACTGTGTACGATCCCTTACACAAATAATCAGACAAGTACTTTGTCTGGCTATGTCCCACTACTAAAGGCATTGTTAGTAAATAAAATCAAACACAACAATTCGAGCACAAGGTCAATTAACACACTTTATATCAACACCGATTCATAAAATGTTTATATGATTTATATCGTGATCAAAGCTAGACTTGTATTGCAGTTATGATTTTTTTCTTAACAAAAAACTTCTTATTTAAGTATTCGGATCGGAACGGTTTGACAACAAGCTGTATATCTACCCAAGACCCAAATCTTCGATTGACAGTAAGTAAGAACAACATGCCAAGAGCAGATATACAAGGGTGGCACTAACCTGTGATCGCGACCATTGTATCCTTAATTGGCAGTTGTTGTTACTGTGTCCCCGGAAAATTTCAGGGTATTGCATGAACCATGTCACGAAATTGACATTTAACTGGTAATATCAATGTCAAAAGTAGCAATAACAGACATAGTTACCGTGACTTAGTGGTCTAAGGTGCCCATCTACCTACCCAGGGGTTGTGGATTGATATGGCATCTTTTCATATTGGTATTAACACGGCCGTAGGAATAGGTCCATTGTTTACATTACAATGGTATCAAATAATGTATGGTCGGTTGGGAAAGTGATGATTTTATCACCTTTTCCGGGTAGTCCTATAGGCATTTGCGCGTGTAAAAAACGTTAAAATAGGCCGACTTTGACCGCGATTTACAGGCTGAATCTGAACCTGCCTTAAAATATTTTTAGATGGTTAGAAACTGTGGAGGTTCTTCTGTACTACAATACCATTATAATTAATATCGAGTCAATAATACTGTTTTATAACCCCGTTTACCTTTTCCGGGTTTTCCTTAAGGCATTTCCGTGTGTAAAAAAACCCGTTAAAACAGGCTGACTTTGACCGGGATTTACAGGCGGACTCTGACCCTGCCATAATTTATTTTGACATGGTTAATAAGTGTGGAGCATCTTCTTTACAACGGTACCATTATAATTAATATCGGACGAATAATAATGCATTTATAACCATTTATATCGGTTCCTGGTTTTCTTTACGGCATTAGCGTGTGTAAAAAAAACCGTTAAAACAGGCCCAATTTGTCCGCGATTTACAGGCCGACTACGATCCTGCCATAAAATATTTTCATATGGTTAGAAAATGTAGAGGATCTTCTTTACAACGGACCATTATAATTAATATCGGACGAATAATAATGCATTTATAACCATTTATATCGGTTCCGGGTTTTCTTTACGGCATTTGCGTGTGTAAAAAAAACCGTTAAAACAGGCCGACTTTGTCCGCGATTTACAGGCCGACTACGACCCTGCCATAAAATATTTTGATATGGTAAGAATCTGTAGAGGATCTTCTTTACAACGGTACCATTATAATTAATATCGGACGAATAATAATGAAGTTATAACCATTTATATCGGTTCCGGGTTTTCTTTTCGGCATTTGCGTGTGTAAAAAAACCGTTAAAACAGGCCGACTTTGTCCGCGATTTACAGGCCGACTACGACCCTGCCATAAAATATTTTGATATGGTAAGAATCTGTAGAGGATCTTCTTTACAACGGTACCATTATAATTAATATCGGACGAATAATAATGAAGTTATAACCATTTATATCGGTTCCGGGTTTTCTTCTCGGCATTTGCGTGTGTAAAAAAACCGTTAAAACAGGCCAACTTTGTCCGCGATTTACAGGCCGACTACGACCCTGCCATAAAATATTTTGATATGGTTAGAATCTGTAGAGGATCTTCTTTACAACGGTACCATTATAATTAATATCGGACGAATAATAATGAAGTTATAACCATTTATATCGGTTCCGGGTTTTCTTTTCGGCATTTGCGTGTGTAAAAAAAAACGTTAAAACAGGCCGACTTTGTCAGCGATTTACAGGCCGACTACGACCCTGCCATAAAATATTTTGATATGGTTAGAATCTGTAGAGGATCTTCTTTACAACGGTACCATTATAATTAATATCGGACGAATAATAATGAAGTTATAACCATTTATATCGGTTCCGGGTTTTCTTCTCGGCATTAGCGTGTGTAAAAAAAAAACGTTAAAACAGGCCGACTTTGTCCGCGATTTACAGGCCGACTACGACCCTGCCATAAAATATTTTGATATGGTTAGAATCTGTAGAGGATCTTCTTTATAACGGTACCATTATAATTAATATCGGACGAATAATAATGCATTTATAACCATTTATATCGGTTCCGGGTTTTCTTCTCGGCATTTGCGTGTGTAAAAAAAAACGTTAAAACAGGCCGACTTTGTCCGCGATTTACAGGCCGACTACGACCCTGCCATAAAATATTTTGATATGGTTAGAATCTGTAGAGGATCTTCTTTACAACGGTACCATTATAATTAATATCGGACGAATAATAATGAAGTTATAACCATTTATATCGGTTCCGGGTTTTCTTTTCGGCATTTGCGTGTGTAAAAAAAACGTTAAAACAGGCCGACTTTGTCCGCGATTTACAGGCCGACTACGACCCTGCCATAAAATATTTTGATATATTAAGAATCTGTAGAGGATCTTCTTTACAACGGTACCATTATAATTAATATCGGACGAATAATAATGAAGTTATAACCATTTATATCGGTTCCGGGTTTTCTTCTCGGCATTTGCGTGTGTAAAAAAAACCGTTAAAACAGGCCGACTTTGTCCGCGATTTACAGGCCGACTACGACCCTGCCATAAAATATTTTGATATGGTTAGAATCTGTAGAGGATCTTCTTTACAACGGTACCATTATAATTAATATCGGACGAATAATAATGAAGTTATAACCATTTATATCGGTTCCGGGTTTTCTTCTCGGCATTTGCGTGTGTAAAAAAAAACGTTAAAACAGGCCGACTTTGTCCGCGATTTACAGGCCGACTACGACCTTGCCATAAAATATTTTGATATGGTTAGAATCTGTAGAGGATCTTCTTTACAACGGTACCATTATAATTAATATCGGACGAATAATAATGAAGTTATAACCATTTATATCGGTTCCGGATTTTCTTTTCGGCATTTGCGTGTGTAAAAAAAACCGTTAAAACAGGCCGACTTTGTCCGCGATTTACAGGCCGACTACGACCCTGCCATAAAATATTTTGATATGGTTAGAATCTGTAGAGGATCTTCTTTACAACGGTACCATTATAATTAATATCGGACGAATAATAATGAAGTTATAACCATTTATATCGGTTCCGGGTTTTGCCATAAAGATTTCCGGATAGTTCCGGGTTTTATACCTCGCCCGCCATTTTGTTTGTTTGTGTCTGAATCACGTGACACGAAGCGCGAAATACAAATAGAAAGGGATTTCCTAAGGTAGACGCAAACGTCGTAATACAATTTGGCTGTTGCTCTTTAGTTTTGTAGTTTTTAGCAAAAGGTTGAGTTGGATATGGTTCAAATTAACGAATGTTATTAATTAATCTCAAAATAATAGCCTTCTAAATTCAGTAAACTAATCCATTGGACAGTCCCTTTAATATCGAGCAACACAACGAAATGACGGCCTGACGTTTTAATCTTTTAAGTTGTGAGGTGGTATTCAATAAAAGCTTAAGGTTCAATAAAAATGACGCTGTTGTGTATATACTTCCTAAATGGCGTGTTAAAGAAATGACAACTACTTTGTCCTTTATTTCTCCTCTTAAAATGGGCAAAACAAATACATACATTACACCATATGCGAACAAAGTAATAATATATAGCTCTATATACGGATAATACAAAAGACACATACACATACGAACACGACTTTCATTTATTTGCCTGAGGCTGCATTATCATTTACAACGACTAAATTAATTCGGTAATAAATGCAACTCTAATATATCGCGTATTTATGGACTGATGCTAACTATTAAAGAAAACATTTAGACACTTGCTTTTGTAATTTCTATACGTATAATATTTAGTATATTTTATATGTAAACATACATGTAGTCTTTAAGTTTTGAATCGTTTAGATTTGTGAGTCTTCAATATTCAATAGACGTGTAGTATACGAGTTTGAAAAGAACATGTGTACAGATGTATGTAGCCACAAAAGTGTGTATAATATTGCATATCTGTTAGTTTTTCAGTATGGTAAGTTGCCTTATGTGTTAATAATTTCTTACTTAAATACTTACATCACGTATGTGCTAATCATGGGCGTATATTACAAATTGCACACGATTATTTCAAGTAATTGCCTGTCACTATGGTAGCTAAAACTCAGCAAACAATTAAATAAATCGAGCATAGTTTTATTTCGTTTTTTGAATGACTTTTAGAACATTTGCAACGAACTGTTGAACACTGATATGTTTAGCAGCTTATGTTGTGATATGATTGATGAATGTGTTTGCAAACAAATAATGCAAATTAGCGGACATTATGCTCCATTTAATTGTTCTTTTAAACTAATTTCCATTAAGGCGCGCTAATGCGTTGTACATTTGAATATAAATCTGCGGATATTTGCAAAGAAAAATGTCGCTTTGGCTGTGAAAATATATTACCTTACTTTCACGAAATAATTGTCTGCAAATTAATCAAGCTGCCTTTTTACCCATAATAATTTTAATTCAATTGCACTTGAATTAAAAGGACATTAAATGCATGGTGTTCATATTATGATGATACATTTATTGTTTTAAGTAAATTTGATGCTAGAACGGAGAAAGTATTTTAGCTGCAACGTTACTTTTGTCTAATTTGCACTTTATTTCCATATACATATCTATAATTAAACTGACGGCCAAATAATATCTTACCCGTACAACGTTATTTTTGTATACGTTTACACGTTTTGTTTATTTCTTTAAGCATGAAACACATCAATTACTACAGATTTGAAGAAATATATTGGCATCCACATACAAAATATAAGACCACACATATTATATACAGCCATAAGACATTTATATCGTGTAATAGCATTACATACCAATTGGCTCAAAATGAAGATAAAAAGTTACTAAGTTGCATTAAAGTGCAAACCGAATTTAATAATACAACATTATGGGCGTTTATGAAATGCGACTGTCAATACAACACTTACTGTTATGAATAAACATTTCTAAACAAGTTTTTATTTTGAAGCCATGAAATTTATGCAAATACGGAAAATATATTGTGTTGACAAGAGTCTTAATACGTGCTTTTGAAACCGTATTAATTTTTCTGTTATCACGTATTGACCTCGTATTTATTCACTCAAAGAACGTTAATTTCGGTTACATCTTTTTAAAAATACGTAAACATCTTCAAAGAATTCAACAAAGTAAACAAGTAGAACATATCAGTATATTACAACGCGTTATTCTTCATTAACAGAAGCTTCAAATAAAATGTCGTAAACACCTACTTTTTTTAAATTCCTTAAATACGATCGAGTTGCAAGCAGATTAGACATCATTAGTAAAACATCATAAGCACCTCAAATCATAAAATTGAAAATAACGATACTCACAGTAAAGACTAAAAAAGCAGCCAAGCATGCAAACCATTCATTTGGGTAATCAGTTTTCTTTAAGAGACGTCTAGATAATATTTATGAATTTACGTTACTAAATATATAAGTATATATAATATTATTGCATTGAGTTATTTTATTACCATTAGCTAAAACTATCCGTTAGAACCTAACCTTGTGAATTATTCATAATCAAATGCTCTCGTTTCAAGCAGTTGAGATGTAACAGCGGTATATTCCCGAGAACATTCAATCATATCGCTATAAATGAAGATCTTAACATCATGATATCGCTCGTCAACTCTTTCAACTTCTTCAAATGTGAAAGATCAAAGCTTTTGCGTCTTTATCCTTATAATTAGTATATCCGTTTTCAGATGTTTTCAACGAAAGTTTCGCCAAGGTGTAATTATTGTAAAAACTTGCTTCAAATTATTCCTCAATGTATCGCACATTTTCAATATTCATTGTTGATTTAATCGTTGATCACAATCCAACATCCATTTGGTCAGGGTTCTTTTCATTTTGATTATTTGAATGTTATAAAGTAGTTGAATACAATGTGTATCAGTGCATACTGTATACTTTAGTGTCCGAATAATTTAACCAAAACACGCAACGGACACTCGCATTTTAACTGAAATTACACATTAGAAATAACTAAGATTTCAAATGCTCAAAATTGATTAACATATCACAACCTACTGCGTATACTGAACTATCTGAATAATTTGACGAAGACACACAAAGGACACGCATATTATATAAAAACACACGTACATTTAACACAGAATGTACAAGCCTGTTACGGTCGGAGCGCTTGAATATGGCTTATAGTAATCAATCAAACCAATAACAAAAAACATGATCTCTTTGTATTCATAATCATAATATATTTTGCATATAATATAAACGTATATCATAAAACGCAATTATTATTTGACACTGTTATTTTGTACACAAATTGTAAAAAAAAACCAAAGTTTTATACTACAATGTATTAATTTCCATTAAACATTAATACGGAGGAAGAAAAAAGTCGAATGGTTTTTGTCGTGAATTCGTGAGAAAGGCAAACATAACAATGATAATCAAAGGAATCAGACAGTAAGACATTGAGAATCAAAGTTCGCATTACGTCTACAGGCCGATATCAATATAGTGTTCAATCGTATCACGTTCTACAGTCAGAAACAGGTTTCAGACACCATCGATCAGTTCGTCATTAGGCTTTTCGATGATAAATGGATTTGATTTGACGGATATTGAGGTGATGATAAGACGATATTGTCTTCGGGACGAACTCTTCGACAACCAGGACGCACTGATAAATAAAGGTGCACATATTTCAGTTGATCAAGCGGGTCTAATTGCTCAGGCATACAGGTTCAGTCGGGGGCAATTAAACGCGATTCGATCTACGGCATCGAATGACGTCGCGTATGTCGTGCAATCATGGCAGAGATAGCTGTCCAGCAAGGGGCTACCACAGGATCAACGATACCGTGATGAGTTAAACTAGCTTGACCGAATAGTGACCTTGCCATTCCATCTCGGAGTGCTAGACCGTGCATAAACTGCCGACATGAACAATGCGAAACTAAACTGCAACGCATATGAGAATACTTGTCATGCACGTGACAAACTCATTTAATTTCCAAATGTAAAACAGTAAACTGTGTTTGTGACAGTGCTTATACCAGCAAGTTTTAGAAAAGATAGTACACTGATGACATGGCATGGCGAGTACAAGTTTTCCAGATCGATCTTTTGTTGAACGTTTGGTGGATTCTTCTAATTAAGCAATATGTATAAAACTGACGCACGATATAAACATATTTGGAGTTCAACATAAAAGAACAATAATATTTCCTATCCATTTCAGCCACTGTTTTCATTCTACCAATTACAAAAGTTAATTTCAAATGCATTTATATTGAGAAGGATAATACAGCTGATTTCTTAAATTTGAAAAAAAGGAGCCGAGTACCTGTAAAATGTACCTGAAACACAATGGGTTTCCCGTGTTTGAGACAATTAGATAAAAACTAAAGACCAAACACAACAATATTGAAGTACAATCCAGATCATTGTTAAGGTCAAGTTATCGACTGCCCAGATTAATCCCTTTCTTCAAGGCCCTAACTTCAAGGTTAGTTTGTGTGCGGAAGGAAAGGTCTTGCCCATATACACCTGCATACCAAATATGAAGGTTACATCTAAAGCGACATAGAAGTTATGAGTATTTTTCGAAACCCAAACGCAGATTTCGAAACTTTAACGCGGACCCTTACTTCGAGGTCAATGTCAAAAGGGTAAAAATTTGTGTTCGTATGGAAAGGCCTTGTCCATATACACATGCATAACAAATACGAAGGTTACATCTGAGGCGACATAGCAGTTATGAGCATTTCTCGAAACCTTAAGGCAGATTTCGAAACCTAAACGCGGACTCTTAGTTCTAGGTCAAGGTCAAAGGGGTAAAAAATGTGTGTTCGTATGGAAAAGCCTTGTCCATATACACATGTATACCAAATATGAAGGTTACGTCTGAAGCGCCATAGAAGCTTTGAGCATTTTTCGAAACCTAAACGCAGATTTCGAAACCTAAACGCGGAACCAAAGTTAAAGGTCAATCTCAAAAGGGTAAACATTTGTGTGCGTATGGAAAGGCCTTGTCTATATACACATGCATACCAAATATGAAGGTTACATCTGAAACGACATAGAAGTAATGAGTATTTTTCGAAACCTAAACGCAGATTTCGAATCCTAAACGCGGACTCTAAGTTTAAGGTCAAGGTCAAAGGGGTAACACTTTGTGTGCGTATGGAAAGGCCTTGTCCATATACACATGCATACCAAATATGAAGGTTACATCCGAAGCGACAGAGAAGTTATGAGCATTTTTCGAAACCTAAACGCAGATTTTGAAACCTAAACGCGGACCCGAAGTTCAAGGTCTAGGTCAAAGGGGTAAAAATGTGTGTGCGTATGAAAAGGCATTGTCCATATACACATGCATACCATATATGAAGGTTACATCCGAAGCGATATAGAAGTTATGAGCATTTTTCGAAACCTAATAGCAGATTTCGAAACCTTAAGGCAGACCCTAAGTTCAAGGTCAAGGTTAAAGGGGTCAAAATTTGTTTGCGTATTGAAAGGCCTTGTCCATATACACATGCATACCAAATAAGCAGAGTACATCTGAAGCGACATAAAAGTTAAGAGCATTTTACATAAAAGTTTGACGGACAGACATACGGACGGACAGACGGACGGACGGACGGACAGTGCGATCAATATATACCCTGGAAACCTTCGGGGTCATTACAATCAAAAGCAAGACAAGAAACATTTGTATAGTACAGAAGTACTCCGTTTCTCGCCTTCAATTCGTGCAGGGTCAAACAATCTGTTATTCATTGGAAGGTAGAACCCTTTACTTAAGGCAGCAAAACACCAGTTGTGGCACACACAGTCGACAGGGTTAAATCTTGGCGAAAACACTTTAATGATAGGTCATCAACAGCAACAGACGCCGCTTGCACAGAATCATAGTGTACGGCATTAAGTTAAATCATCGTTATTAGCAAACGTTATTTGTAAAAAAAAATGCAACAATCATACCTAATAAGGGGGCTATACTTCACACATCGACTATTACTCGCGATATATTTGACGACTATTACTCGCGATATATTTGACATTCTGAATGTTTCCCTATTAAACGAATACAAATAATGCTGCAATTCCGTGTCAACCTAACTTGCCTTAGTTCGAGCATACCAACACGATAGGGAAGGCTTGTCTAGCAAAGCATATTGTATTCTCGAGATAAATCTTTGCATTAATATACTGTTACAATCAATGTGTTACCCGTGTTTTGACATGTATTGAATTGAACGATAACAATCGAGCTCTGAATGAGTTCCACTCGAAACGAAGCAGTGCTGCTACACGTGATTGGTATATGCATGGAACATTGTTGCCGACAAGAATGAATTAACTATGAGTATGTTTGATTATATTTTGTCATTAAAGAATCTTGTTTATTATTGGTGATACTTACTTTTTGTTTAGCTTGTGTTTGTGTATCGTTACGTGTTTTGTCTATTACATATATAATATAGTGATATGTTTGACGTAATGTTTTTCGTTTAAAAATAAGGTTTTCAATCAAGCAGATACATATGTGAAACATATAGCTTAATTTACATTCCTATGCTGGATTTTCATAACAAAAGAAACATATGCTGCAATCAATGTTCGTGAAAATACATTTGCTGTATGTACTCTTGATTGTGTTCTGATACTTTATAGGCACGTGCCTCACGTGTGCGTGCAATGTATTATTGGTTGATAAGCACTTAAAGGAAACTTACATAGCATCGAAATCGTTGTTGTTTTTGTTAAATTAAAATATAATCGTATAAATACATCGTGTGAAAACGTGAAATATAAAATATCAGCCAACGTATACTGGTATTCAAAGTCCCGAATTAAACATTACATAACTTGTAATAATTGTTTCAATAGCAATTTAATATGACCAAAAGTAACACATCTATTTATGACAAAAATGTTAAAGAAAATAATTGGAAAAGTTCCAGAAGTATTGATATGTTTTTTCTGTGCCGAATTTTGTTGTCTTCCCAATTAAAGGAATTAAGAGACTTCACTTCTAAAGTATTTTATTCTGTCGTTTCGCTGCTTTATATGCATTTTATATTCCAAAAGTTATCAGACTTCACGCTAAATAATAAATAATAAAACATAAACAAATAAACGTCTAGACGCAGTAATTGTCACTCGTTTAGCTGTGAAACATTGCCAAAACCCATTATAAGACATAAATTTCAAATGCATAATATGCATATTAGTTTACACAGGAGACGAAGAAACAACTCAATTACCTTACTGGAACTGGTGTTATATTCGGATTGCAATGACGATGATACATTTATATTGACGCTCAAGCCTATCTGCATGACATAAGCGATAATTGCAATAATATGGATGCATCAACGCACATCTGCATTGGTCACTGGAGCCTTATTTGTTATCAGCCTGACGTTTCATTGTTTTTTCAAGTTGACTCATACCTCGTTATTCAGCAACATGTAGACGGTAGTTTCTGGAATAGTTCGCGAAGAGACGAAAATAAGCATGACCAAATTGCCAATTGACCCTCAAATATTAGGTAGATTGATATATTTGTTGAAAATACTCGTTTTTCTTCCATGGTACAGGAATGATTTGAAGTACATGCAAGATAAATCTTCGCCAAAAACGTTGCTTGCTAAACATGAACCGGCTTTGGGTTGATAGGCTGTATGTTTCATTCACGTTCAGTTTTTCATGAGTCATCGATGCTTCAAATACATTTACTGTGGTTATGTTGTGATTGAATTAATTGTTTTAAATGTTACTTAAACTAAAGTACATCTGACAATTATAGTTGTAATGCTTACTCTTGCTTTAATTGCCGTTTGTCGTAATAACGCATCTGTCGTATTTTTCGACATGGCATCTGTACTACGTAAGTATTTAAAACAATCGCATTTCAGTGTCATACAATTTTTTAAAAATACTTTTAATACTTGAAATACTTTGTAATTAAGTAGTATTTTTTAAAGCAACAATTAGTTTAAATCTATTAATGTGAGCTCAATAACAGCTTAGTCGTTATGCTTTTTGAACCACTCTGGTATCCGTTTCTATGAAAGAACCAGACGTGACTATGCATTTTAACTTGAACGTTAACGTGAACCTGACTCTCCTAATTACACAAAGGCGACATAACTATGCTTAAAAGTTGGTTACATTTATAGGTCTTGGTAATTGACTGTTTATAAAGACCCATAACACCTATATAAAGTTGTTTTTTAACAATTGTTAGACGTAGATAAATTGCGTTGTTGCATGCAAAACTTCACCTTACCTTTAAATAGCACCAATCAGTATAAATCTGCTTAATTGCAGGTCAGAGTTGTTTGGATTGATGGATGTCACGCATTTACGTTAACCTTCAACAACTTTCTAAGTATGAACAGGAGGCATAATTCTGCTGAATTGCAGGTTAAAGTAATGGAACATTGTCAGTGATCATATACAATGAACACAAACACATGTGTGAAGTTTCAATTAAATACCTGTTATCAAACAAATAAACTTGAGATGTTGCACGTTTGCGTTTACAAGAGCATTACACAGGCGCCGCCATTTGTGTGAATGGTATAGATCGAAATATTCGTTGATTATTCTAAAATATGTGCAATTGTATGAAAAACAGAACAGAACACTAAAAGACCCCTCGCATTAAAGTGACATGCCTGTCAGAACGCAAACGTTGAACAAACCACAGTCTTCGGAAACCACTATTATGTGCTGAGGCCCTTAGTTATCTGTACTATTACTTAGACTTAAATTGAAAAGGTTTTAGCTTGACGTTAAAGGTTTAATCAACTGAACGCGGTTGGTGAATTAGATTGTGGATGCTTTTTACTTGTTATATATTTGATGTTTATAATTCTTGTCAACTGCTTTCATCAACGACTAAAAGTGTCTCATTCACAATTAATTAGATTGGTTATCAACATTCACTTCCTTGTTTGACTCGTTATTATCCTCCAGGAAATATATGGTCAACTGCTTGCACCAACGACTAAAAGTGTTTATTTTACAATTAATTAGATCTACATTCAGCCTCCTTGTTTTGCTCGTTATTACCCTCCAGGAAATAAATGGACACATAAACATTTATCCTTAAGGGACTTAAGAGAAATTTGTTGTACCAAAACTTGGTTTGTTGAAATTGCTTGAGGGACAAAATCCGACTATTAACAAGATGATAATTATAAAATGTGGCTTCACAACCAAGCCGACACAGCTTGTAAAGGATTCCTCATTTGCCACGAAATAATATGCCGTAGCCTCGCTGCGTTTGGGAATGTTAGGTGTTCCATAAAGTTAACGTATTTTTTATTTACAAATAGGATACACAACTTTCACATATAGTTGATCATATTTGTAAACAATTGCCATAATTCATATTGCTCAGTACATAATTCTCACCTAAGAAACGATGGTCAGATTAAGATATTTAATATACACCTGTTGAATTTAGCAAACCTATTGTGAATATGGGGAAATGAGGGATATTTCATAAGAACCGTATAGTGAAACAAACAATATGTTTACATTCAGCCTACATAAATGATAACCAATTTACTAACCTTAACATTGAACTCCGAAATACGTTTTCCATAATATAAAGGACAGGATATGTTTTGACTGGGAAATGTTATTATATGTATGTGTTAACAACTCTTTAAATATTTTGAATATTCTTAACTAATTTTATAAGCAACAAAACAGATCGGTCAATAAAAACATTCTTTGTCGTTGGAATCTAACCTGGAACCACTTTAACAAAATAACGCGCCCTCTGCGAATTATATTCTGTTTTTGATAAAGACTGAATGGTCGAAGTCATTTTAAAAATCAGTTGAGTTCATTACAGGTCTAGTTACTTAATGATACGATTTTCGAGGTCAACATCATCATCATCATCATTCCCTTGACCGGTCTGATTTTTTTTGGGGGGCGGGGGATGAACGACGACACATATTGCTCGAGTAGAATATAATTTTGAGCATTATACTACTTTATTTAATGCTTAATAGAGAAAGTGTGCAATTTATTACGAATATAATTCACAATATCACTTTTACAGATAGGTTTTAAATGAAAATAATGGAAATGCGGATTACTGTATCTCACTAATGAATTTGTAACTGCATTCAGAAGCATGACAATGTACCATTTTGTTAGCACTGACAAATCTCATGTAATATCACCTTGGAAATAAACAAATAATTATCATCTTGTTATTGTATTATGTGGGTTTATTGAGAAGAAATTTCAAGTTCAAATAAACAAAAAATCTTGATGTCTGAAATAAGGCAAGAATACGAGTTATATCTTTTTTTTTTTAAATAAAGTACATAGCCTGTTTTCTGAAATAGTAAATAAGTCACTACAGCTTTACAAATGTTGTGAACTTGAACCGACAGAACATACAAGTTCCTTACAGGTTTGCCCACGGGCATTTAATACATTCTTTTTTTTAGTACCCTTATTTGTTTTATGTTTCGAGATTAAGCAACATAATTTAAGATTTACCCTTGAGAGTTAATGATTATTATCGCTTTAACCCATTTATGCCGAGTGGACTCCCCAATCCTTCTAAATTGGATCAATTTATTTCCTAAATTAGGGATGTCTAGTATATTTATTTCTATACTTAGAATATTTTTTACAGAAATTCCTTTAAGCAAACAGTGCAGACCCAGATGAGACGCCGCAACATTTTGGTCTACGCTGTTTGCCAAGGCCTTTTTTCTAGACGCTAGACATAAATGGGTTAAATGACGATAAGTATTCTTGGATGTACAGCATTTTATGACTGTATGATAAAGCCGATCTGATAATTTTAAATGTATTTGGTGTCCGATCGGTATTTGCAAGTTGATATTTGAGCGATTGCCGTGTAATAGCGTCTTTTTATAATTGTCTTACTTTTCTTGTACTGTATATTGCTCTTGAGAATACGTGTAATTGGGAAAACAAAATGCAATCCTTGTCGGGCTTAATATCGAGTTATGATAAAATAACTCGGCTTGTAGAAATACCGTTATGGTGAAGATTGATTTTTGAAGACTTCATAGTATTTTAGTATATTGTGGAAGCGATATTGAATGAAAAAACGTCCTAATTGTGTCAGAGTAACCGACACTTGTTTAAAGGTTTGTTTACATGTCTACAAATATATATTGAAATGTTTGAGTTCTTCCTTATTAGTAAAATAAATTAATGTTAAAATCACAGATAGTCCAAAATAGCAGGTTATTTAAGATTTACGCAAAAACAGTTATATCATAAAGCATCACCACGAAATGACGGTCTGACGTTTTATCTTTTGAGTAGTGAGGTGGTATACAATAATAGTTAATGGTTCAATAAAAATGACGCTGTTGTGTTTATACTTCCTAAATGTCGTGTTTAAGAAATGACTACAACTTTGTCCTTTATTTTTCGTCTTAATATGGGCAAAACAAATACATACATTACACCCTAAACGAACAAAGTAATAGTATACATATACGGATAATACAAAACACACATTCACATAAGAGCACGACTTTCAGTTATGCGAACTATTTTGCCTTAGCATGCATTTACAACGACTCAAATAATTCGGTAATAAAGGCAACTCTAATATTTCGCGTAATTAAGAACTGATGTTAACTAATAAGGAAAACATGAAGACACTTAATTGCTTCTGTAAATACTATACGTATAATATATATAGTATACTATATATGTTAACATGTATGTAGTCATTTGTGAGTCTTCAATATTCAACAGATGTTTATAATATAACATATCTGTTAGTTTTTCAGTATGGTTAGATTCCTTATGTGTAAATAATTTCGGACTTAAATACTTATATGACGAATGTGCTAATCATGGGCGTAAATTACAAATTGCACACGATTATTTCAAGTAATCGCTTGATAATTTTGCATTGCCTGTCATTATGGTCGCTAAAATTCCTGCATAGTTTTATTTCATTATTTTGACATGAAAAATGTACGCCGCTTTATTCGCTATACAACCATTTAAATTGCACTATTATGTTGTTTCTGAAAATATACTGGAGAAACAAAGAATGACTTTGAGAACATTTGCAACGAATGTTGAAAACTGATATGTTTGGCAGCTTATGCTTTGAAATGATTGATGAATGTTTTGTAAACAATTAATGTAAATTAGCGGACAAAATGCTCCATTTCGTTGTTCTTTTCAACTCTTAATGATTTATCTAATTTCCATTAAGGCGCGCTAATGCGTTGAATATTTTAGTATAAATCTGCGGATATTTGCGAAGAAAATTGTCGCTTTGGCTGTGAAAATATATTATATGAATTTCATGAATTAATTGTCTGCAAATTAATCAGGCTAACATATTTTTTTTCTAACAAATAATGGTTATGTTAATTGCACTCGAAATAAAAGGACATCAAATGCACTTTGTTCATATTATAAGGGTTAATTTATTGTTATGAAGTAAATTTGATGCTAGAATGTAGAACGCATTTAAGCTGCAACGTTACTATGTTTCTAATTTGCACTTTATTTCCATATACATATTTATAATTAAACAGACGGCCAAATAATATCTGAACTGTACGACGTTATTTTTGTACATGTTTACAATTTTGGTTTATTTCTTTAAGCATAAAACAAATCAAGAACTACAGCTATGAAAACATAGCTGCCACCCACATAAAAAAATATTAGACCATACATATTATATACAGCCATAAGAAATGTATATCGTGTAAAAGCATTACATACCAGTTGGCTCAAAATGAAGATAACAAAATTACTTAGTTGCATTAAAGTGCAAACCGAATTTTACAATACAAAATTATGGGTGTTTATGAAATGCGAATGTCAATACAACACTTACTCTTATGAATAAACATTTCCAAACAAGTTTTACATCTTGAAGCCATGACATTAATGCAAATACGGAAAATATATTGTGTTGACAAGAGTCATAATGCGTGCTTTTGAAACTGTATTGATTTGTCTGTTATCACGTAATGACCTTGTATGTATTCCCTTAAAGAACTTTAATTTCGGTTACACCTTTTTAGAAATTACTTAAACATTCTTAAAGAATATAATGATTTAAAAAAGTAGAACATCAGTTTATTACGACGCGTTATTCTTCATTAACATAGGCTCAAATAAAATGTCTTAAACACGTACTATTTTTTGTATAATTCCTTAAATACGATCGAGTAGTAAACAGATTAGAAATCATTATTAAAACATGATTAGCACACCAAATCCTGAAATTGAAAATAAGGATACTCACGCTTAAGATTTAAAAAAGCAGACAAGCTTGCAAAGCATTCATTTGGGTGATAATGTTTCCTTAAGAAACGTCAAACTCATATTTATGAAATTATATTACTTAATAAATATGTATATATAAGCATATTGCATTGCGTTATTTTTATATAAATATAAGCTTCAACAAATGTCGTTATAATCTTTCATTGTGAATTATTCATAATTATATGATCTCGTTTTAAGCAGTTCAGAAGTCATAGCGGCACATTTCTGAGAACATTAAGATCTAAACATCATGATATGTAAAGCAGTAAACAGTGTTTGTGACAATGCGTGTACCTCCAAGTTATATAAAAGACAGTACACTGATGACACGGCATGGCGAGTACAAGTTTTCCAGATCGATCTTTTGTTGAAAGTTTGGTGGATTCTTCTAATAAAGCAACATGTTTAAACTTGACGCACGATATAAACATTCTTAGAGTTCAACATAAAAGAACAATAATATTTCCTATCCATTACAGCCACTGTTTTCATTAAATTAGTTAAAAAAGTTAATTTCAAATTTATTTATATTGAGAAGATGAATACAACTGATTTCTTCAATTTGAAAAAAAGTCGAGTACCTGTAAAATGTTCATAAAACACGATGGGTTTCCCGTGGCAATTACGCCTAAAACAGTGTCTGAGACACATACATAAAGACTAAAGACCAAACAAAACAATATGGAAAACAATCCAGATCATATCTAAGGTCAAGGTATCGACTGTCCAGATTAATCCCTTAGTAATTGAGAAACCTAAGGCAGTTGCGGGTATGTCTAGACCTTAAGGCTCATAATGATGCTATTGGATAAACTACATTATAAGATGCGCACAATTGATCTGGTCACGATTATGCTTAGTGGCGCAAACCACTGGAGCGTCTTAGACGTAATACATGCTTATTGGTCGATTAAGATTGACAATAATTCCTCCAACCTTACGACGTTAAGTTAACCGTTTTTACGGTACAGGTAATTACGAGTATATTTTTCATTCGGTTTGAATTTAAATACATGAATTTGTTAAACGACGATTGACAACACATGTAGATGTTTTTAAAGGGGTAGAGTGAATAGTTGGCGAAAATTTGATTAATCCACTTGATTGATTTGAAAGGCAAGGCAAAGCGAGAAATGGGTACATTTCACAATTCAGATCTATACACATCACGGAAATGAAGTTCCATTCTAAGGTAATGCTATTACAGAAAAGTGTCTTCAAGTTGACACTTAAAACGAAAAGAAGTCACGTCTTTGCAGTAACAACAAGAGATTCTACATAGGATGACATATGCCCCCCGAAAAACGCTTTGATAGTTATGTAAGACAGCTAAATAACAGAACAATTTTTTGAAAACTACATGCCGACCCTAACTTCAAGGTTAATTTGTGTGCGTAAGGAAGGGTCTTGCCCATATATACATGCATACCTGATATGAAGGTTACATCTGAAGCGACAGAGAAGTAATGAGCATTTTTCGAAACCTTAACGCTGATTTCGAACCTTAACGCGGACCCTAAGTTCAAGGTCAAGGTCAAAGAGGTCAAACTTTGTGTGCGTATGGAAAGGCCTTGTTAATATACACATGCATACCAAATATGAAGGTTACATCTGAAGCGATATAGAAGTTATTAGCAATTTTCGAAAGCTAATAGCAGATTTCGAAACCTAAACGCGGACCCTAAGTTTAAGGTCAAGGTCAAAGGGGTCAACATTTGTGTGCGTATGGAAAGGCCTTGTCCATATACACATGCATACTATATAAGAAGAGTAGATCTGAAGCGACATAGAAGTTATGAGCATTTTTTATAAAAGTTTGACGGACAGACTTACGGACGGACAAACGGACAGACAGACGGACAGTGCGATCACTTTATGCCCAAGCAACCTTTGGGGGAATAAAAAAGAAAAGCAAGGCAAGAAACATGTGTAAAGTACAGATGTACTCCGTTTCTCGCCTTCAATTCACGCACGGTTAAACAAGTTGTTATTCATTGGAAGGTAGAATCCTTTACTTAAGGCAGCAACACACCAGTTGTGGCACACACAGTCGACAGGGTTAAATCTTAGCGGAAACTCGTTTAAACTTAATGATAATCAACAATCAACAGACGACACTTGCAGAGAATCATAGTGTATGGCATCAAGTTAAATCATCGTTATTACCAAACGTTATTTGTAAAAAAAAGTGCAACATTCAATAACCTAATAAGGGGTTTATACTTCACAAATGGACTATTGCTCGTGATATATTTGACATTCTGGAATTCTTCCAAAATTTCACGTTAAAACAAGTGCTCTTATAATAGCATAGCAAAACACCAAATAAACTGCTGTTAAATTGAACGAATACAAATAATGCTGCAATTCCGTGGCAACCAAACATGCCTTATTTCGAGCATACCAACAAGATAGGGAAGGCGTGTCTAGCAAAGCATATTGTATTCTAGAGATTAATTAATGCATTAATAAAATGTTAATATCAATGTGTTACCTGTATTTAGACATGTATTGAATTGAACGAAAACAATCGAGCGCTAAATGAGTTTAGCTTGAAGCGTGTCAGTGCTGCTACAAGTGATTATTATATGTATGGAAAATTGTTGCCGAAAAGAATGAATTAACTATGCGTATGTTTGATAATATGTTGTCATTAGAGAATCTTGTTTAATAATGGTAATACTTACTTTTTGTTTAGCCTGTGTGGGTGTATGTTATCATTAATGAAATCGTTTCGTGTTTTGTCTATTACATAAATAATGTAGTGATATTTTTACGTAATGCTTTTTGTTTAAAAAATAAGGTTTTCAATCAAGCATATACATATGTGATATATATAGCTTAATTTACATCCCTTTGCTGTATTTTCATAACCAAAGTAACATAGGTGGCAATCAATTTTCGTGAAAATACATTTGTTGTATGTACTCTTGATTGTCTTCTGCTACTTTATAGGCACGTGCCTCACGTGTGCGTGCAATGAATATTGTTTGATACGCTCTTAAAGGAAACTTCCATAGCATCGACATCGTTGTGATTGTTAAATAAAAACATAATTGTATAAAGGCATCGTGTAAAAACGTGAAATATAAAAGAATATCAACCAACAAATACTGGTATTTAAAGTCCCGAATTAAACGTCAAATGACTTTTAATAATTGTTTAATATTTTTAATAATTGTTTAATAAATGTTTCACTAGCAATTATATATGACAGAAAGCAACACATTTATTTATAACAAAAATGTTAAAGAAAATAATTGGAATAATCCATATATATTGATATGATGTTGTCAATACAAAAATTAAACGTCTAGACACAATAATTTTTACTCTGCGAAACATTGTCAAAACCCATTTTAAGACATATTATTCATATGAATAATATGCATATTTGTTTACACAGGAGACGAAGAAACAACTCAATGCCCTCAACTCAAACTCAAATATATTTGTTCGAATGACTCGTTTTTCATCCTTCGTAGAGGAAGGATTTGAAGTACATGCAATGGAAATATTTGCCGAAACGGTGCTTGCTAAAAATGAACCGACATTGTGTTGTTAGCTGTAATATGTTTGATTTACGTCAAGTTTTTCATGCGTCATCGATGCTTTAAATAACTATTCTGCGGTTTTGTTTCGATTGAAGTAATGTTGTTTAATGTTACTTTAACAAAAGTACATCTGACAAGTATTAGTTAATTGTCGTTGGTCTTAATAACGTATCCATCGTATTTTTCGACGTGGCTTTTGTACATCTAAAGTATTTAAAACAATCGCATTTTAGTGGCTTTCTATGTTTCTTATAATTTCAATACTTGAAATACTTCGTAATAAAGTAGCATTTGTTTTTAAATGTTTAAAGCAACAACGGCAAATAGTTTGAATCTATAAATTTAGCTCAATTGCAGCTTGAGCTGTATGCTTATAGAACCACTCTGTTATCCGTTTATCTGGAAGAACCAGACTTACAGTGCATTTCAACTTAAACGTAAACGTGAAACTGACTCTTCTAAGTAAGCACAGGGGACATGCTTATGCTTTTAAGCTGGGTAAATTTATAGGCTTCGGTAATTGACTGTTTATAAAGACACCGAACACGTATATAAAGCTATTTTGCCCCATTTATGTAAGCCATATACAAATTGAATTGTCCCAAGTAAACTTTCACCATACCTTTTAATAACACAAATAGGTATACATCTGCTTAATTGCAGTAAGAGTTGTTTGGATTGGTCGGTGACATCGCATTGACGTTTACCTTAAACAAAGTTTCAAGTATGAAAAGGAGGCATAATACTGCTGAATTGCAGGTAAAAAGTATGGAACATTGTCAGTGATCTCAATCAATGACCACAAACACTTGTGTGATGTTACAATTAATTATCTGTTATTAAACCAGTAAACTTGAGACGTCGCACGTTTGCGTTAACCAGAGCATAACACAGGCGCCGACATTTATGTGAATAGTATAGATCTAACTATACGTTGATTATTCTAAAATATGTGAAACTGTATAACAAACAGAACAGAACACTAAAAGACCCCTCGCGTTAAAGTGACATGTCTGTAATAACGCAAACGTTGAACAAACCACATTCTTCCACAATCACTATTATGTGCTGAGTCCCTCAGTTACCTGTACTATTACTAAGACTTAAATTGAAAAGGTTTTAGTTTGACTGGACTTTAAAGGTTTGATTAACTGAACACGATTGGTAAACCGGACCTTGATTGCTTTTTTATGTGTTATATATTTGATGTTTATAATTCTTGTCAACTGCTTGCATCAACGACTAATAGTGTTTATTTCACAATAAGTAAGATTGGCTATATACATTCATCTCCTTATTTGGTACGTTATTATCCTCAAGAAAATAATTTGACACATATACATTTATCCTTTAGGGACTTAATAGAAAGTTGTTGTACCAAAACTTCGTTTGTTGAAATGTGCTTGAGGGAAAATAGATCGGACTGTAGACAAGATGATAATTATAAAATATGGCTTCACAACCAAGCAGACACAGCTTGTTAAGGATTCCTCATTTGCCACAATATAATATGCCGTAGCCCCGCTGCGTTTGTGAATGTTAGGTGTTCCATAAAGTTATCGTAGTTTTATTTAAAAATAAGATACACAACTTTTTCATATAGTAATCATATTTGTAAACAAAAGCAATAATTCATATTGCTCAGTACATTATTCTCACCTAAGAAACGATGTTTAGATTAAAATATTCATTATGGACCTGTAAGACAGGAGATGTTTTGACTGGAAAAGGTTATTGTATGTATGTGTTAACAACGCTATAATATTTTGAATAGCCTAAACAAATTATAAAAGCGACAACACAGATCAGTGAATAAAAACATTCTTTGTCGTTGGAATAAAACCTGGAACCACTTTAACAAAATAACCCACCACCTCTACAAAGGCTTCAGAAAAAGCTCTCTGCTTTTCATAAAGACTGAATGGTCGAAGTCATTTACAAAATCAGGTGAAAATCATCAACAACAACATCATCATCATCATCATCATCATCATCATCATCATCACTATCACCATCATCATCACCATCACCATCACCATCATCATCGTTGCCTTGACCGGTCTTATCTTTGTTGGGGTGGGGGCGAGATATGAGCGACGACTGCACATAAAAACTCCTCCACTACTCAGGTCTGGTGTGGCCGTCTGAGATTAGCTCATCCATGTTGCGGACATTCCACCCTTTTATTTTTGAATAAATCATATCTTGATTATTTTAGCTAACCATAGGCTTTATTTGCTCAAGTATAATATGATTTTAAGTTGCATTGTACTACTTTATATCATGCTTAATAGTGAACGTTTAAAATATATAACGAATATGCTTCCCAATATCATTTTAAAAGAAAGGTTTGTTATAAAAATTAATAGTAATGCAGATTACTGTATCTCACTTATGAATATGCAACTGCATTTGAAAGCATTAAAATGTTCCATTTTGTTATCGCTGACAAATTTCATGTAATATCACCTTGGAAATAAACACATAATTATTATCTTGTTATTGTCTCATGTGGTTGTATTGAGAAGAATCTTCAAGTTCAAATAAACACAAAATCTTGATGTTTGAAATAAGAACAAACTATTTAGTTATTTCTAAAACAAGAGAATTACCTAGCCTGTTTCCTGAAATAGTAAATGAGTCAGTTCAGCTTTACAAATGTTGTGAACTAGTGCCGACAGAACAGACTAGTTTCTTAAAGGTTTGCTCACGGGCATTTACTTAATTCTTATTTTTAATACCCTTATTTATTTTATATTTCGAGATCTAACAACATAGTTTAAGATTTACCATTGAGCGTTAATGAATATTTTCGCTTTAAATAACGATAAGTAATCTTGAATGTACAGCATTGTCTTACTGTATGATCAAGCCAATTTGGATAATCGTGAATGTATTTGGTGTCAGATAGATATTTGCAAGTTGATATTTGAGCGAATTGCCGTGTAATAGTGTCTTTTTTCAATTGTCTTTCTTTTCTTGTACTGTATATTGCTCTTGAGAATACATGTAATTGGGTAAACAAAAAGAGAATACTAGGTTAGCGTTGAATACAGAGAAGCTTATGTTGCGAGGCTTAGAACGCCAGGAGCGCGAGCCTTTTTTCACAATAATAATTTTCATTGAATTGTAATCGAAAGAAAAGAACATTAAATGCATGCTGTTCATATTACGAGAGTAAATTTATTGTTATGAAGAAATTTTATGTTATAACGCAGAAAGCATTTTAGCTGCAACGTTACTTTTGTTCTAATTTGCACTTGATTTCCTTATGCATATCTATAATTCAACTGACGGCAAAATAATATCTGACCTGTACGACGTTATTTTTGTATGCGTTTACACTTTGGGTTTCTTTCTTTAAGCATGAATCACATTAATAACTACAGATTTAAAGAAATATATTGGCACCCAAATACAAAATATAAGACCACACATATTATATACAGCCATAAGAAATGTTCATCTTGTAATAGCATTACATACCCATTGGCTAAAATGAAGATCAAACATTACTTAGTTGCATAAAAGTGTAAACCGAATTTTATAACACAAAATTATGGGTTTTTATGAAATGCGACTGTCAATACAACACTTACTCTTATGAATAAACATGTCCAAACAAGTTCTGCATTTTAAAACCATGAAATTAATGCAAATAAGGAAAATATATTATGTTGACAAGAGTCGTAATTCGTGCTTTTGAAACCGTATTGATTTTTCTGTTATCACGTAATGACCTCGTATGTATTCCATCAAAGAACATTAATTTCGGTTACGCCTTTTAAAAAATTACGTAAACATCCCTAAAGAAGATAATAATTTAAACAATACAACATATAAAAAAATTTACAACGCGTAATTCTTCATTAACATAACCTTCAAATTAAATGTCGAAAACACGTACATTTTTTTTAGAATTCCTAAAATACGATCGAACTGCAAACATATTAGACATCATTAGTAAAACATCATTTGCACACCAAATTTTAAAAATTGAAAATAGCGATAATCACGCTTAAGGTTAAACAGAAAGAAGACTAGCTTGCAAAGCATTCGTACGGATGATCATTTTTCCTTAAGAAACGTCAAACTCATATTTATGGTATTATATTACTTAATAAATTGGTATACCTAAGCTAACTGCATTTCGTTATTTTTATGTTAATATTAGCTTCAACAAATGTCGCTATAATCTTCCATTGCGAATTATACATAATTATATGATTTTGTTTTAAGCAGTTTAGAAGTCATAGCGGCACATTTCTTAGAACATTAAGATCTAAACATCATCATATCGTTCGTCAACTCTATCAACTTCTCTAAATTTGTAAGATCAAATTTATGGCGTCTTTATCCGTATAATTAGTATATTCTGTTCAGATGTTTTCAAAGAAATGTTCTCTAAGTTGTAATCATTGTAAAAACTTGCGTCAAATTATTACTCAATATGTCGCAGATTTTCAATATTCATTGTTGATTTTATCGTTGATCACAACCCAACATCCATGTGTAAGTATTTTTTATGTTAATTATTTGAATGTTATAAATTTGTTAATAACAAACTGTGTAAACTGTATTGTCCGAATAACTTAACAAAAACACACATATGACACACACATTTTAACTGAAATTACACACTAAAAATAACTAAGAATTCTTATGCTCACAATTGATAAAAATGTGTAACAGAACCTACTGCGTATACTGTACTATATGAATAATTTTACCAAGACGCACAAACGACACACATATTTTAAATAAAATCACACGCACAGATAACACAGAATTTACAATCGGAGCATTTGAATTTGGCTTATGACATTCAATCATACCAATAACAAAATAATAACAAAACAATCATCTAATTGTAATCATAATCATATTATATTTTGTATATAATATAAACGTATATCATAAAACGCAATAATTATTTGACACTGTTATGTTGAAAACAAATTGTCAAAAAAACAACAACAAAGATTTATACTACAAGGTATTAATTTCCATTAAACATTAATACGGAAGAAGAAAGAGCCGAAGAGTTTGTGTCGTGAATTCGTAAAAAAGGCAAACATAACAATGATAATCAAAGGAATCAGACATTGAAAATCAAAGTTCGCCTTACGTCTACAGGCAGATATTAATCTAATGTTCAATCGTATCAAGAGCTACATTCAGAAACAGGACTAATACAACATCGATCAATTCGTCATGAGGGTTTCGTGTGATAATAAATAAATTTGATATGACGATATTGAGGTGACAATAAGACAATATTGTCTTCGGGACGAACTCTTGGACAACTAGGAAAAACTGAAAAAAAAGGTGCACATATTTCAGTGACAAAGCAGGTCAAATTGCTTAGGCATACGAGTTCAGTAGGGGGCAATTTAAGTCGATTAAATCGACGGCATCGAATGACGTCACGTCTGTCGTGCGATCATGGCAGAGATAGCTGTTCAGCAAGGAGCTTCCACAGGATCAATAATACAGTGATTGGTTTAAATAGTTTGACAAAATAGTGACCTTGCCATTCCAACTCGGATTGCTAGACCGTGCATAAACTGCCGACAATGAAATGTGCAAACCTTAACTGTAACGCATAAGAGAACACTTGATTGCACGTGACAAACTCATTCAATTTGCATACAAGTGTAAAGCAGTAAACTGTGTTTCTGAAAAAGCGCGTACCGCCAAGTTTTATAAAAGATAGTACACTGATGACATGGCATGGCGAGTCTAAGTTTTCCAGATCGATCTTTTGTTGAACTTTTGGTGGATTCTTCTAATAAAGCAATATGTTTTACATTGACGCACACTATAAACATACTTGAAGTTCAACATAAAAGAAAAATAATATTTCCAATCCATTACAGCCACTGTTGTCATTCTACTAGTTACAAAAGTTAATATATAATGCACTTATTTTGAGAAGGTGAATACAACTGATTTCTTCAATTTGAAAAAAAGTTTAGTACCTGTAAAATGTACCTAAAACACGATGGGTTTCCCGTGGCAAATACGCCTATAACATTTTCTGAGACACTTACATAAAGACTAAAGACCAAACAAAATAATATAGAAAAACAATCCAGATCATTGCTAAGGTCAAGGTATCGACTGTCGAGATAAACCCCTTATCAGTTAAGAAACATAAGACAGTTGAGACTTATGACAATGATATACAAGGTCTATCATTTGATAAATTAAACCGCAAAGTCAAATAGCAGAAATAAAGTTTGAACATACTATTATCATTATTAGTTTATTGCATCTTATCACTTCTTGGTCTGTCACAACAAGTGAAATCACTTTTCAGATAAAATACAGGATTTAATATTCAGTTCCCAATATCCCCTTAAATACAACTCAGCGCCTACCACTTGAGTTCCGATTTTCAAAAGTTTCTCCCACACCTTACCCTATTTATTCATTTATGTCTGGCTACGCCCCTGAGTTGAGGGTATGACTGGACCCTATGGTTCATAATGAGGCTAATGGATAAACTACATTATAAAATGCGCACACTTGATTTTGTCATGATTATGCTTATCGGCCTAATCTACTGGAGCGTCTTTGACGTTACATATTGTGCTTATTGGTCCATAAAAGATGGACACGAAGTCCTCTAACCTAACGACGTTTAGTTCATCAGGGCCCGGTTTAATGAGAGCGACCATGGTCGGGCGATTATGGTTGTACCAGCGAATAATCGTCGTGCGACGATAACCGGGTTATATAGAGAGCGAAGATCGTCAGTCGACCGCGCGTTGTTCGACATACTGTCGAGCGACCGCAGTCCACCCCTCAAACCACGATTGCTCGTCGCTTGACGCTTTGTCGGCACCCACAACCCGTGCCAGGAGACTCCCAGACAATCTGCGACGGTACCAAGATTATCTGGGCACCTGTAGGACAATCACAGACAGTCTGCGACGGCTTCATAAGGTCTCCCAGAAAAGCTGGGCACCTGAGAGACCATCAGACAGTCGGCGACAATGCCAAGACCGTCTTTGTATCTGCAGGAGACTCCCAGACAGTCTGTGAGGGGTGGAAAGACCGCCTGGCCGCCGGCAAGAGACTCACACACGCTGCCAGACAATAAACCAGACCGTCGGGTCACAAGCAGGAGACTCCCAGACAGTCTGCGACGGTGCCAAGACCGTCAGGGCACGAGACTCCCAGAGAGTCTGCGACGGTGCAAAGACCGTCTGGGAACCTGTAAGAGATTCCCAATCAGTCTTCGACGGTGTGAGAGACTGTCTGGCACTGTTATAGACTGTCTGAGTGTCTCCTGCAGGTGCACCTCCGGTCTGAGAGACTTTCTGATAACGTCGCAGACTGTCTGGGGGTCTGCTGCAGGTGCCCCGCCGGTCTCAGAGACTGTCTGGCACCGTCACATGCTGTCTGAAAGTCTCCTGCCGGTGCCGAGACGGTATTGGCAACGTTGCAGACCGTCTTTGAGTATCCTGCTGGTGCCCAGACGGTCTTGACACCGTCGCAGACTGTCTGGGAGTCTCCTGCAGATGTCAAGGCCGTCTTGGCACCGTCTCAGACTGTCTGGGAGTCTCCTGTTGGTACCTTGAGCGCGACGAGTGGTCAGTCTAGTGCATTGCTCTTTATGTAACGTATCTTTTTTACTTTTGTCTGCTGTCCTCAACGCCACCCCACACGGGGTTTATGGCTGCCACAATCTACTGCCACTTTTCCCGCTTGTTTGCCTCGGTCACCAATGGCCCGTGCTTTCCCTCAAGCAGGTTTTTGTTTTCGATAACAAGCTCTAAAAGGATATCAATCTTTTTTTTGGACCACGAATGGCAATGACTCGAATCGTTGCTGTCTTCGTCTTCCATTTTTTGCGTGTAGTTTTGCCGTCGGACGTTTATGGCGGAAGTGGAAATTTTCCTTAAATAGCGACTACTACGACCGCAGTCGACTGACCACACAGTCGTGCGACCACAGTCGCGGCAACTTGCTCCTTGAACGCGACGAGTGGTCAGTTTGCGGCCGACGAGCGTCGGTCGACAACACAGTCAACCGACTACAGTCGGGTTTTGTAGTTTTTCATTAAACCGGACCCAGTTTGACGGTACAGGTAATTACGAGTACTTTGTCCATCCGGTCTGAATAGAAATACATGAATGTGTAAAATGACGTATGGCGACAAATTTAGGGATCTTAAAAGGGGTAGGGTGTGTTGTTGGCGATATTTTGATTTATAAACGTACAACGTGTGAGGACGACATTTATCTGCTTTATTTATTGGAAAGGGAAAGCGAGAAAGGGGTACATTTCACAATTGAGAACCATACATATTACGGCAATGAAGATCCATTCTAAAGTAATTTTATTACAGAAAATCGTCTTAAAGTTTACACTTAAGATGAAGAAGCTGTCACATCTTTGCAGCAAAAAACATCAAAAGCTCGACAAGAAACATTTGTAAAGTACAGAAGTACTCCGTTTTTCGCCTTCAATTGTGTGCAGGGTCAAACAATATGTTATTAATTGGAAGAATGAATCCTAAACTTAAAGCAGAAAAACACCAGTCGTTGCACACACAGTAGACAGGGTTACATCTTAACGGAAACACTTTAATGATAGGTCATCAACAATCAACAGACGCCACTTGCACAGAATCATAGTGTATGGCATCCAGTTGTTGAATCGTCGTTATTAGCAAACGTTATTTGTAAAAAAATGCAACATTCAATAACCTAATAAGGGGTTTACACTTCATAAATCGACTAGTACTCGTGATATATTTGACGACTGTTACTCGCGATACATAATTTACATTCTGGAAGTTTTACCAAATTTCATGTTAAAACAAGTGCTCTTATAATAGCCTAACAAAACATCAAATAAACTGCTGTTAAATTAAACGAATACAAAAAATGCCGCAATTCCGTGTCAACCAAACTTGCATACCGGCCAGATAGGGAAGGCGTGTCTAGCAAAGCATATTGTATTCTTGAGATAAATAAATGCATTAACATAATGTTAATATCAATCTGTTACCTGTGTTTTGACAGGTATTGAATTTAACGATAACAATCGAGCGCTGAATGAGTTTCACTCGAAGCGGAGAAGTGGAGCTTCACGTGAGTGTTGTATGCATGGACCATTGTTGCCCACAAAAATGAATTGCCTATGCGTATGTTTGAGTATATGTTGTCATTAAAGGATTTTTATTTGTTAATGGTAATACTTACTTTTTGTTAAGTCTGTATGGGTGTATGTTATCATTTATGAAATCGTTACGTGTTTTGTCTATTACATATATAATATCGTGATATTTTTGACTTAATATTTACGTTTAAAAAATAAGGTTTTCAATCAAGCAGATACACATGTGTTAAATATAGCCTAATTTACATTCCTACGCTTGATTTTCATAATAAAAGTAAGGTATGTTGCAATCCATGTTCGTAAAAATACATTAGTTGTATGTATTCTTGATTGTTTTTTGATACTTAATAGGCCTCACGTGTACGTGCAATCTATAATAGGTTGATACGCAATTAAAGGAAACTTCCATAGCATCACCATCGTTGTTGTTATTGTTAAATCAAAACATAATTGTATAAATACATCGTGTAAACACGTTAAATATAAAAGAATATCAGCCAACAAATACTGGTATTTAAAGTCCCGAATTAAACACCAAAGGACTTTTACTAATTGTTTCACTAGCAATGATATATGACCGAAAGCAACACATATATTTTTGAAAGAAATGTTAAAGAAAATATATGGAAATGTTCTAGATATATTGGTATGATTTTTGTTTGTGCCTATTTGTGTTGTCTCCCCCAATTAAAAGAATAAAGGGACTTCACTTTTAAAGTTTTATATTTGGTCGTTTCGCTGCTTTTTATGCATGCAATTTATATTCCAAAAGTTATCAGATTTCACGCATAATACTAAATAACAAAATACAAACAAATTAAACGTCTAGACACGATAATTGTCACTCGTTTCGCCGTGAAGCATTGTCAAAACCCATTATAAGGCATATCATTCATGATATGCATATAATTTTACACAAGAGACAAAGAAACAATCCAATTACCTTACTGGAACTGGTGTTTTATTCGGATTGCAATGACGATGATACATTAATATTGCCGCTCAAGCCTATCTGCATGAAATACACGATTATTGCAATAATATGGATGCATCAACGAACAT